>NW_017306443.1:470853-479561 GCF_000935625.1 Nanorana parkeri | reverse complement strand
GGGGGGGGGGTGGGGGGGGGGGGGCAGTTAGGGTGATACTTTGAGACAAGGTTGGAGATATAGCCGGGGGCAGAGTTGTGGATGGCATTGTAAGTGGTTGTAAATATTTTTAATTTTGTTGTTTAGGCAATTGGAAGCCAGTGGAGGGTTTGGCAGAGTGGGGTTGCTATTGCAGTCAACTGCTTGGCACGCAGTTGCGGTGCGGTATTTTTATGCAAAATCTCTCTTGGGATCCAAAAAAAAGAAAGAAAGAAAAAAAGAGATTAAATAGATTAAATATCTGCACACACACATCTATAGAATAACGTACATTACATTGACCCATTTTACTTACATGTCCAAAAAAAGTGACAAACGTTTAAATGGTATTATATTGCACAGGGAAGTACATAGGATTTTTGTATGCACTATTTTTTTTTTTACAACAATCACAATGCTGTTGTAGGTATGTACAGAAGTGTAATTATTGTCATATAATGGTCCACTGTTTTATGTAAAGTTTTCTTTGCTTCCACAGAGCGTTGTGAAGCTGATGCGTGGGGTTTTACATTGCATGCTCAGACAGGTAACTTGCTTCTGTTTTGTTATGTTTGTGTTGCTTTTGAATTTTCATCCCTTGCGTTTTTCACTCTAGGTCTGTTTTAAAGCCAAAGCTAAATTTTTATGGAATTTTTTTTTTCAGTCCACTACTGTTCCCTGCAGTACCTCTTTTTTTTGCCACAAGATGTTCTCAGTCTTCCGGACTGAATGACGCCCAGTATCACTCAACTCAAAAGACTGAGCACATACTGTGAGTTCAGGGCATCATGGCCCTGCCCTATGAGGGAGCATCACTATGGTGCCTTTCATTCAGTGTACTGGTCCATAGGGCCATGTCATTATGTCACTGTTACTCTCCGCATCAGTAAGGATCCCTCAGCTTAGAGAAAGGGTGAAGATGAAGAGAACCCTGCAGAGTCGCTTCACCACTCTGAAGACTTACGAAAACGATTAAACACAAAAAGCATAAAATATGGCCAGTAGAGGCCATATGTGGGGACAAGGGTCGATTAGGAGCGGGAGAGCTGGAGCCTGGAGTTAGGCTATAGGCCGCTCAAGCCTTTTCTCCCATGTCTCCTGCTCTGGGTTCACATCAAAGAATAGTAGGACAGAAGACTGCCAATTCACTGCTGGGACCAGGGTGGGTAGAGGTGCAAGATCACTACAGAAATCAGTAAGGGCTTGTTTTAAAGCACTATTACTACTTAGGAGTATTACTACTTAGGAGTAATTAGGAATATGTAAAAATATGTCTAAAGCCTGGCCAGCTACACATCAAGCTAAAATGGATAGTGTCCTATACTAGTGGATGTCGTAAAACAAATTTAGTTCATATTTATGCTTCTTTGAGTTAACCTTTATACCACTGTATTCTATATTCACCAAATAAATCTTAACTTGACTACTTAGTTTATGTGACTGATATAAGCAGACATAATCTACAATATACTTTACACAGCACGTAGGCTGTTAGGGCAGGAGCTGATAAATCTACCAGGTTTTGCGGGAGGAAGCCAAAACCCAACCACATAAACATGCACATACAAGTATTGCTTTGTGCCGAGATTTATCTTAAAGCCTACAACACTGCAAGGACGGTGAGAGGTTCTAACACTGACCCTCTGCATGGCTCCAGTTGTACTCATGCTCCTTATTTTGATATTAGTGGGTGACTACTGTTTGATATGGAGGCCAACATACAAGGCATGCCTTCCAACTTCTCTTATAAGAAACACGGAACCCATGCAGGGCGCTGTAAAAAAAAGCAGTTCTAATTTAAATATGGCATGTTATTTTTCTTTGCCTCATGGTATGTTCTGTTTGAGCAAGTTTTGTGGATTGACAAAGTCATTATTTGCATCTTTGCTGTTGTAGAACTTGTAATTATGTAAGAAAAGTGTTTTCTTTCAAATTGTTTGACTTTTCTCCAGTTTATACTAGTTTTTCAAATAAAATAAATCCCACATCATAGCAGATATTTTAATTGAATAACCTTTTCTGTAATTATTCTCAACATGAAAGTGTATCTGTAGCTCAAACTTTTTTTTTTTCCATTTTGGACAAAGTTTGAATGGTTAGAAGCCTCCATCAGCTTTTTCATATTATGTGTTTTTTTTGTTGCTGTGCATGCCCCGTTGAGGAGATTTCCAATCACTTCCTGTTCTGGACACACAAGAGAAGTGAGAGGGAATCTCACCAGTGTGAGTAGAAATCCCCTTTTAGACAATTCTCAGAGGAACCGATGTCCCCACTGGAAGACTTCTCCTCACTACCAGTTCAGGTAACCACTGTAAAATATATTTCTTGCCAACAATGGTCACCAGAACAAGTAGAGAAGTAGAATTTTCCCAGCAGTGACACAGACGGCAATAAAACCCAGGCAGAATTTCTAACCCATCCTCACTATAGATCTAAAACAAAACATTTTGGCTAGAGATACTTTTTAGCTTACCAGTTCACAAATATCCTTATGTACAGGATTATTTATAACCTAATGCTTTATGATTAATTGTTTTTATTAGGTTGATAAAGTTGAAAAATTTAAGCACACTCAGAGTTCGAAAGACTGTCTTCATGCCAAGTATAACACCTCTACATGCAGTACTGTTGTTGGAGATGACCAATGGGGACATCTACAAGTTGATGCTACCTCACTCTTCCTGCTTTGCCTAGCACAAATGACAGCAGCAGGTAGTATGAATCCATTTTCTTTGGAAAGACTTGTTAGTTCCACAGTTTGGCATGAGTGGGCTATGTACAGGTTTATGTTAGGTTTTCTCAACATAGGCCAGAATTCAACAGTTCTCTGGCATATATAGCTTCAAGTTAATATAAGCAAAAATGATCCAAAATCGATTTGTCCATCTTGAATAGAATGGGAAGATTTATTTGACGCCCACAGTTCAGAAGCTTCCTGCTTAAGATATCTCCCTAGACAATAGCATTGCTGTGACAAGCCAAGCTAGGCTTTTTAGCTGAAAACCATCAGTTTTAGAATATAAATTTCTGAAAGTACCACCAAAAGATGAAAAGCCAAGTTGTTCCTTGCACGCTATATTGACAGCATGGAGCGGTGCTTGCACTGAGGTCTTGGAGATATATAAAGCAGAGTGTCAAACCCTGTGCCTCTTCACCAAGAATAAAAAGCTATGGTTAAAGTATTTTTTAAAGTTGATTGAGTGCACTCTAGTACAATCTATTGGGATCATTCTATGGTATATTATTATTAACAGTCTGAAGATAACTAATATCAGTAGACCTGGGTGCCATCTTCCAGCTGACTCATAATTGTTATGAAGGGATCATTATGACCTACGTTATATCAAAGTATCCTGGTATCCTAGAGTTTTAGTACTAAATTACCTTTTAGGTTGCAAAGTCAATTTGCATTAGACTGCAGTGCAGGGTATTTATTATAGCCCAAAATTAGTATCTTTATGAATATCTATTGTGTGCCACAGTCTTCCACATCTAACAATGTGCATGCATTTCTTCATGGTACAGGTCTTCGTATTGTGTTTACACTGGATGAAGTGGCCTTTATACAGAATCTTGTATTTTACATAGAAGCTGCTTATAAAGTTGCTGTAAGTAAATGTTTTCAAATCTTTCAAATATATCAGACCTTTCATATAGTAAAGGACACATTCTAGCATCTTATTATATATTGTGAAAATACAGTATGTGTGTAAGCCATTGCAAACCTAATTTCCCAAGAACCCCAAATCCACAACCTCAAAAAATTAGAATATTACATGCAATCAATAAAACAAGGATTGTACATAGAACAATATCGGACCTCTGAAAAGTACAAGCATGCATCTGTACTTGGTTTGGGCCCCTTTTGCAGCACTTACTGCAATTACTTTTGCACAATATTCTAATTATTCGAGTTTCACCTGTACACTAGATAGTTCGATAATATAATTTCCTGCATTTGCTGCACAGTAAATTTAGCCATCCATGTCATTTACAGGTACATCGAGAGGCCACAGTGACACTGTAGCTCATAACATTTTGGTAAACTGCAAATACATGGTAGTTTTACTGTAAGAAAAACTGAAGGTGTGAATAATAATAATACCGTCGGCTCCGCTCATCCCAAGACCTCCTGCTTTCCAGCTCCCTTGTCAACTCCTCCCATGCTCGCCTCCAGGACTTCTCTAGAGTCTCTCCCATCCTCTGGAATTCTTTACCCCAACCTGTCCGTCTGTCGCCCACCTTGACTGCCTTTAGGCGATCCCTAAAGACTCATCTCTTCAGGGAAGCCTATCCCACCTCAACCCAACCGCTCAACCATCACGTTCTCAAACAATTCATCCCCACGCAGCTCCCTCCTCATGTATCATTTCCCCCTCCCTTTTAGATTGTAAGCCCTCAGGGGCAGGGCCCTCCTTACCATCTTGTCTTGAATTGTATTGTGATTGTAATGTCTGCGCTATATTTTAAAGCGCTGCGCAAACTGTTGGCGCTATATAAATCCTGAATAATAATAATAATAATAATAATTGCAAAACCAACAAAAGGAATAATACTGTAATTACAACAAAAAAAATAAGATTTATAGGTTCTTCTATTACACTGTGTGTTATTATACTAGCTGCTTAACAACAAAGCACTTAAAACCAGAATGTCTTGATTTTTGCGTCTTCTAATGAATAGTTCTTATTTTGTCATCCCAAGGATTATGGAATGTGGGAGAGAGGAGACAAAACAAATCAAGGAATTCCTGAACTCAACGCCAGCTCTGTGGGAATGGCCAAAGTAAGAATGATAATTTTAATAATGTTTGATAAAGTTTAGACAACCAGTACATTGGGGCCATATGTATCCTAGGGCTTTTGGAATAAAAAAAAGCCCCAGGATTTTTTAATGCTTGGTCTTACTGCTGCATGATAAATAATCCCTCAACCTATTACCCTAAACCTGACTGCAATTTTCTAAAAAAACTGCAGTGGATCAGAATAACGTAATGAGTCTTAAAGAGACCCTGTGACCAGTTCACACTTCTTAATTTGAAACCTTGTGTCAGTACAGCAAAAATGCTTGTGTTCCCACTTTCTGATCCACTTCTTTTTTCAGATGCAGTACAAGTACAGCAAAGTTATTAGGAATCCAAAACTTCCAGGAGTGTCAAATCCTACTATCTGCTCCCCCCCCCTACTAACCAGCTCCCAGCAAAGCCTCGCATTGGGTCTGACAGCAGGAACTCCTCTTGTAGAAAATGCTGGGGACAATCAGAATTCACTTATGTGCGGGAGTGGCCACAGCTCTTGGAAAAGCCTCTTGCTGACAGCAGTGGCGGAAATATCGCAGGTCCAGCCGGTACCGGGGCCTGAGGCTGTGGGTGGGCCCAGTGGGGTCCGGTCCTGCAATATGGGGCAGTGCACGGTCCTGGTGTTCGAACACCGGGGCCCCGCACTGCCGATGGGCTTCTCAATGAGGGGGCGGTTCCTGTGACTCACCTCCCCTCCCGGCCGCATCCATAGTAACAGGCGGCGAGAGGGGAGGTGAGTCACAAGCCCCGCCCCCTGTAGTGCACACATCGAAACTCCCTGGCTGAGGTCCTCTGGCTGAGTAAGTCATGTAATTAGACAAGTGGATTATAATGGGGAATATTACACTGTAATGTTCCTTATTATAATCTGTTTCTCTGATTAAATGATTACAGACAGGCCTCTGATCTATCAAAGTTTGTGACTACGTTAGAATGTGTGACCAGTGACGTGGCCACGCATTTTAACGTAATCTCGTCCATTTTTCCGGCGGTGGAATAGGTGAAGCATTCCAACACTTTCTCCGCTGTTCCAGGGCAGGTCGACATCGCAAATTGCATGTGCAGGAGAACCAATCTGCCCTGAAACAACTGATCAGTCCTGAAATGTCACTTCTATCCGACTTTGTGAGTGCGTTGGAATGTGAGATGGCATTTGGAGAGAAGTGACATTTCAGGACCAATCAGCTGTTTCAGGGCAGATCGGTTCTCCTGCACATGCGATGCCGATCTGGCCTGGTATGGGGGGGGGTTTGGGCCAGTGTGATCCGTCTTGGGAGGTGGGCCCAAGATAAAATCTTGCACCAGGGCCCTTTGGTTATTAGGTCCGCCACTGGCTGACAGTGACATAGGGAGACTGCTTGGAGACAGCTAACTGTAACAAAGGGTTTTACTGGCATGCAGCCCTTACAGCTCCAGACAAAGTGTATCTGGTGCTGTCAGGGCTGCACAATGACAGGACTTTCATTACAGCTCTGTGAATGCAATCTACCATTGTCAGTAGCAGTGCTGTCAGCCTCAGTGTGCCAGTCATGGGCCACTACTACGGCGAGTCATGGACCACTACTGCACACAGCTGACTTTGAGTCTCTCCAGAGTTGTCTGCAAGCAGGTTCCTGCTCTCAGTCTCAGGACTTTAAGCACCAGGGCAGAGCCCTGACACAGCAGCAAAGGGTGCAACAGATAGCAGAAACCAACATTCCCGAAAGTGTCGTATTCCAAATAACGGCAATGCTGGTAATTAAAAACACAGGAGCACATCAAAAAATAAGCATAGACACAATGATATGTTATTTTAAGTCTTCAAACAAAGGTTGAAATTAAAAAGTGTGAACTAGTGGCAGGGCCCCTTAAAGGACCGTCCATAAACATTGTGGTACTATATTATGTAATTATATGTGTTAAAGGTAATATTATGTTTGTTTATTTAGTTAGT
This sequence comes from Nanorana parkeri, assembly GCF_000935625.1. Lineage (NCBI taxonomy): Eukaryota > Metazoa > Chordata > Amphibia > Anura > Dicroglossidae > Nanorana > Nanorana parkeri. The sequence goes on along the minus strand of NW_017306443.1, from coordinate 472,812 downwards.
CAGCCTGTTTCTCATTGGGAATATTCCCCATTATTTTCTGTCTTGGAGACACAACAGAAAATGAGAGGAAAGCTCCCCAAAGTAAACAGAACTCTTGTCTTGGAGAACTTTCACAGCAATAAGTGTCCCAAATGGAAGATTTTCCCTCAGCTTTTGGTCTGGTGACAACTCTAAAATGTTGGATTTGTGTTTCAGTGACAATGGTCATTAAAACATATAGAGGAGAGAACATTCCCAGAAAGGAAACAGACCGCAATACAATTAATTTTGCAAAGAGAAAATTCAGTTAGATTAGTGAATGAGGGGAAGTTGTGCTGACTTCAATCATCTGAACATGTGCATGATCCTTGCACATGATTGGGTATCCTCTGCAATATGAAGTTTCACTTCATTTACTAAGATATGGGAACATTTTTTTGCAAAGTGAAAATTCACGTTGAATGTGAATCAACTCCAATGTCTCTTGATGTGTTCAGTGCCCTTATGACTTATTTGATGAGTGTTTGAGGCCCCTGGATCCTCTGCTGATCCAAGCGGCACGGAATGTTGTGACATCCGTGTCCATCCAGTTTTTTCCTCCATCTTACCATGAAAGGAAAAACTGAACTTACTTGACTCATGTTTGGTCTATGAGGAGTTGGATGTAAGAAGACATGTGTCCTTTACATGAGATTATCCGTCATGATCAGGTCGGCAAAAACGGAACTCTGTTCCATTTTGTTTTCCAGGCTGGAAGGAGTCGGTGGTAATAGGATGTAAATAAACACATGTCCATTTAGATCTGGCTGCCCATAGATTAACATTGGGCTTCTGATCAGATCCACCAGATGGATCTGATCGAGTTGCCTATCAGAAAGGGGCCTATGGCTTATTTTGTAGAAAGGATAATCACTATGTTGAGCCACAATTGAAAGAAACAAAATGTATTGGCTCTTGCAAACAACTGTTTACGTTATATTTCCATAATGTATTAAACAAATATCTGGAATCACATCGGTTGCAATACTTCTCTGTTCCCCATTTGAATAACTCATCTCTAATGTGCTAATGCATGGTATAGATGTTGTATTGACGCATTTGTGGCCAGTTTAAGGCTCACAGTGTCATTCACAATATTGATATATGTCTATTTAAAGGCTGCTCTTGAAGCTATTGATGAACTTGACCTGTTTGGTGCTCATGGAGGTCCTAAATCAGTGATCCATGTCCTGCCCGATGATGTAGAACATTGTCAGGTAATAATCTCAAAACTGATGGGACTTTTGTACATTCTTACTGTTTTTCTGTCTCTATATTATATAACATGTATGTTATATACCTAAGTACATAGTCAACAAGCTTGAAAAAAAATGCCTGTCATCCTTACACTGTTTTTCAGGAATATTTAACCTACAGTTAATTTCATTTGTTTGTGATTTTGTCTGTCCCATATAGTTATATAGTGGATATAGTTTACCTTTTCTATGGATTGTGGACTTACATAAATGTGTTCTGTTATTTTCAGTCCATTTTGTACTCTATGTTACCGCGGGCATCGACCTCCAAAGAAATCGATGCTGGTCTGCTGTCTATCATTTCATACCCAGCATTTGCAGTGGAAGATATAAGCCTGGTGAATGCGACCAAAAATGAAATCCTCACAAAGCTGCAAGTATGATATATGTAGAATGTAACTCTATACATCTAGATATTGAATGGTGCCAAATGCTGATCAGTGTAATATATATTTGTGCAATTATGTGTTTGTGTGTGTTTGCATGTACATGTTTGCTTATCGATAGTAGTTTCAGTGTGTGTTAATTTAAGTGTTTTTGTATATATTTTTTTCTTTTTACTCTAGGTTCATTGCTGTTTTTGCAACAGTTGTGTAGTGTTCTGCTGTTAGTTTTCCCTGTTTTTGATAGCTGTCACATTAATTAAAATATATTTTTTTTTATATATATATATAAAACAATTGAC
>NW_017306443.1:460859-470839 GCF_000935625.1 Nanorana parkeri | reverse complement strand
TATATATAAAACAATTGACACTTGAACATGTTTGTTTGTCATTAATAATATTTTATATTTAATTTAGGGAAGATATGGCTGCTCCCGATTTTTGCGTGATGGATTTAAAACGCCTAGAGAGGTAAACCAAAATTTAAGTGTGATGGTGTTAGTTTAAAGGTAGCATGAGAAGTATGTGTTAAGCTCGCCATACACCTATAGATTTTCGATCAGAAATTTTCGTTGCTGCCAAGAACTGTCTTTCGATTCTAGCTAAAATAGCCCATCAAGCACAGGCCAATGTTGTTTTCAATAAAATCGTTCGTTAGCAATACCAACTCACCAAATCTTGTCATACGACAGAACAGATTTTCGTTTGCGCATGTGCAGTGTTCTTGCTGCGATTTTTTTTCGGACGAAAATGCCACTAATGTATCGATTTTCGTACAATTCGGAAAAAAATGAAGCCACACGAAGCAAGCCGATGTACGGCTGATTTCAGCCGATATACGGCTGAAATCAGCCGTACCAGCCTGAAGTGAATAGCCGAACAGTGTTCGGCTCACTTCACTTCTGATCGGTCATTCACTCGGCTGCCCTCGGCAGCTTTGTGAATAGACCCCTCAGCCTCACCATTCAACACAATTCGAGCGGGATTACAGTAAAAACAATAGTTGGGTTCCCATCAACTGTTCGAGGACCAATTAGGGAAAAGTTCCGAACGAAAATCAAAGAGTGTATGGGCACCTTAACTGCATACAGCTTCTGAGAGAAGATTAGTACAAATTACACAAATTAGTACAAATCACATGATACTGCATGATTGACATATGCTATCACACAGCACACCTAGTGTGCGTTTCTGTGGGCTAGGTGTAATGTGTTGCCATTTTTTTGAATAGTACCCCAACACACCTCCTGGCCACTGCTGAGGTGCCATTAAAATGGCACCCGGGAAGTGTGTTGGGATGCCATTCAAATGAATTGCAACACAGTGCACCTAGCTCATGGTATCATGCGAATAACACAGCTCTGTGATGTGAATGAGCCCTAAGTTATTTACAGTCACACATTGCGTGCACTGACCTACCATTGGCTATGAGTATGGCTTCAGAATTGCTACATGAAAACACTTGCAAACATATCTTTATGCTAAAACAACTCCTATTCCTCTGGCTACCAAAGACAAATACTGAGAAAAGAACAAATCCAAGTAGCGTAAGCCTACTTTTATGACTTTATGTTTTAGTACAGGTCCATTAAAAACTCTGCTTGTTGAATATTTGGCATGCCATCTGGCACAGCAGATATTCCATTGGATTGTAAAATGGATATAAAATATGTCCAAAATGTTCTAAACTGCATAAAAAGCATATTAATATCCATCTACTTTATATTCTGGTGATGTAGACAGGCACACAAACAAACAATACTGTGTTTTTCACATTGTAAGGTTCTAAAAACATACGCTATATCAGGTTGTGTACGTATTTTTTTTTCTATCAGAATCACTAAATGCAAAAATTACAACCCATTTTGGACTCCTTATACATAAGTATCTTAGATGCATTGACACAACGTTTAAACATATGAAAACTCATGGTGAAATATAGTCAGTTGTTTTCTATGATGTTCTCATTTCTCTTCCACCTGTGGCTGTACATGTTTCTCTTATAACACCCTGAAGTATTTTTCTGCTCTTAAAGGCTGTTCCTGAAGTAAGTGCTGCCAGCATAAGTGATAGGAACCAAGGCTACCACATGCATTTAACATCATCTGGACAATCAAAAATCCGTCTAAGAAAATGGCCACATATAGGGACTTTTATCTCCTCTTGCTTACAGCTAGGGAATAGTGAATTGCATCTCAATAACTGGCACACTTGTGTATTATGGGGCTAATTAGTGTTTAATCTCAGTGTACACATAATATAGCCAGTCAGGTTCAAGGCAGATAGAAACTTTTCAAAGTAATTTTTTAAAGTGACACTAAACTCAGGAGTTGAATCTTAAAAACTGTACCTTATTTGTGCATCACTTGGCTGTAGATCCTCAAATCATCTCTGAATTAATGCTGTCACTGTCCTTCCTTCTGGAGGGGGGCTACTCTTGTTCCCCATGGTCCCTGTGTGTGTTGTAAAGTAGCCACCATAATAAGCTCACACCTTTGATGGACTACAATCTCATGTTTAGTTAACTAGTTTGTATTGAGATTGTAGTCCATCACAGGAGTCTGCAGGGTCACCAGAACTAGTGTTCTCATTGGAAGTTTTTCCATCTATTTCTGTTTTGGTGACAACCCAAAATTTAGAATTTTTTGCGCTTTTAGTTATACAGTAATGATCAATAGGACAAATAGAAAGGGTGACTCTCCCTAATAGGGGCACAGACAGAAATAAAAACCTGACAGATGATATAATCCCTTTCCACTCAATCCAAAAAAAAGGTTACATTCATTAACACTTTAATTTAATGGTTAGGAGAAACGCAGGTCTTGAGATCTTGGGCTTTATTGCAGTTATATTGGGGTAACGGGCTGTATTTTGGACATTGCAAATGTATAGGGAGCTCTCATGTGTTGAGTAATGCCCATATCCAGAGGGATGAAGAAAGTTCAGAAATGTTTCAGTCTATCACCTGCTGCTTTATGTAAACCACAACATTCAGCCCTGTTGAAGGAGATGCAGAGCCCAGAAAGGACTGACTTCCTTTGAACCCTAAACAAATATTCTGATTACCTAAAGAAAGATTTAATTTTTCAATTGTCCTCACTCCTTTGGATGTAGGCATTGCCTGTCTTGTTAAAGTAATCTTGTACTCTCAATTCAAACATTGACCACTGCACGTTTAATGCAAAGAAGACAAAAGTTGACGTTTACTTTAAATCATATCTGGAAAGAAATTAAAGTATTGTTATTTTAAAATAATCGCAGGACCCGACCAGATTACATTATGACTCAACAGAACTGAAGTTGTTTGAGAATATTGAGTGCGAGTGGCCTCTGTTCTGGACATACCTGGTTATTGATGGAGTTTTTAATGGAGACCAAGTTCAGGTAAGAAGGAAAGGTTTTCACTCCTATAATGAACACCACTTAGTACCCGAAAAGTTTCATTGACTACCCTGGATTGTGGGTGATATAATGGTGACAACTATTATTATTTTTTTATTGTAGCATTTATAGCTTTTAGGCTTACCATCACCGAAACTCCAAACACTTTCAAGCTGAACCCAAGACTGAATACCAAAACTAAATATTGAATTATATATGCATGAAGGTTTGAAATTGTCTTCACCCAGTTTTATGATCCAGTTACCCCTTGCCAGATAGCAATGGCAGGTTGGTGACCTCAATTGTCCAACTGCAATTAAACAATGCAGCTTAGATAGTAAAGGAAGAAACTTTAATGAGTAATGATTGATGCTCTACTGTGCTGCAACTCCTTTGAGTTTTGGCATAGAAATGGGCACCACAAAAGAGTGCAGTATTTAAAACCGTCAGCAGATGGTGCTAAAAGCAACACAATACATAGGAATAAAGCTAACTATAGAGCCCTGAGTTGGTGTTACAGCTTAAAGCGGAACTCCATGATTTTTTGCAACTAACCCTTGTAATGCGGGGTTAGCCCATTTTGTCTAGAGGCAAAAAATTAAGATATACTGACCTGTTCCTTAGGCCCACCTGGCTCCTAGACCGGTCTCCTAGTCTCTTCTCACTTGCGCTCTGGTGGTACAATGACCTGCAAAGTCATCACGTCCAATACAGGTCCCTAAGTGGTGAAGACACAGAGGGACATACCACAGCTGGAGTGGAGAGGGAGAGAAGTGAGCGGTCACTGCCACAGGACTGGGGATCAGGTGAGTATTTTTTCATAATTTTTGTTGCTAGACCAAATTGAGCAGTTAATCCTTGCAGTGCAGGGGTAACCCCACTGCAAGGGTTAATCTTTCATAATCCTGGAGTTCCTCTTTAACATAGCGATATTATGCAACTTAAAATAAATATGTGCGTGCAGACACACACGCACACATGCAGAGGCGGTTTATTTGTCAAGAACTGAATAAACCAAATATATAGATATGGTTATTTGAGATAATTATACTTTTGCTCTTATGCTGTTTCAGGTACAAGAATATAGAGAGGCTCTGGAAGGGATAATAATTCGAGGTAAACATGGAATTCACCTGCTGCCTGAACTGTATGCAGTACCATATGACAAGGTAAAGAAAACGATTACATACAAAGTTTACTAAACAAACTATTAAACAAACAGAGAACTGTCTAATTTTTTATAGGAGACAATAAAGTTATTTTTATAGAATCATAGTAAAAGAAATCGGCATAATTCTATACACTGTAGATGACGATTCTACCATTGGCTCGTGGTCATATTTGCTGTCTTTTCAGATAGAAGAGGAGCATCACAACCCCCATACAGTTGACCGTATTCCCTTGGGCAAGACGCCACATTTATGGGGACAATCTCTGTATATTCTGGGATCTCTTCTTGCTGAGGTACTTAGCAAAAAATAATAAATAAAGACAGATGTTAAATACTCGGTTTATTTTTAAGGTTTGTTTGTGGTCTTGGTCTTCAGGGATTTTTAGCTCCTGGAGAAATTGACCCGCTTAATAGAAGATTTTCAACTGCTTTCAAGCCTGATGTTGTGGTGCAAGGTATGTGCTGCTTTAAATGATTATTAGTACGGATATTTATACTTTACAGTCTCTACATTTTATATGTCCTCTGTAATCTGCACAGACATGTAACTTGGAATTAATCTATAGCTCATCTGTCAAATAAAACCACTATAAAATGCTAGTTGTCTGGTTCGCTGACCCTCATGTTCGCTGACCCTCATGTTGCAATACTTTAAAGAACTGGCCTGGAAGTATGCAGATCAGGTCTTTTAACTTTTCTTCAGGTTTTCTGATCTGCATTCTTGTTTCAGATCAATGATTTAGAAAGTATTGAAGCAAGAAGAAGTCAGTATAACAAACAGGCCTGGAGCATGTTCAGAAGGGAGTCAGGAACAGCAACCCCCATGATTCTCTCATGACACATTTACTTAGAGGGTTATTCACTAAGGAGCCAGAGGATATAGCCTTTTAGCTTTGGCTAATCCTTCGGCTCACTTCAGCCGCCGGAGCCCTTTGGTTTAGCCGAACTGAAGGGCTGCTGTACGGGCTATTCACAATAGCCCATGCAGCAGCCGAACAGCTCAGCCGAGCCGAACGCCTATGCTTTGGCTCGGCTGAGCCAAAGTCACAGCCAAAGTGGGGAAAATGTTCTCTCTGCAAAATGTAAACAAATCCACTCCAAGCGCCCCCCCTGCATCATACCAGGACACATGTCCTTGGCATTGGGAGGGTGCCCTTCCAGGGGTCCCCCTGGTAAAGCACCTTGTCCCCATGCAGATGAGGACAATGCCCTCTTCCGTTGCGCAACATAAAAATTTTCAACTACCACCATTTTATTCTATAGGGTCTTGGCATTCAGAAAATATATAATGTTGGGGGGTTTTACGTCATTTTCAGGCCTAAAATGTGGAATATAACATGGGTGCAAAAATGGAAAAAAGGGCCTCAGTCATGAAGGGGTTAATAAAGGGGGCACCCAGATGCTGCCCCTCCCCTTGTGAATGAGTAAGGGGTACATGTACCTCTTCCCATTCACTGAAGGGTTAAAGTAAAAAGTAAATAAAGAGCCCACTCATTAAGTGGGGAAAAAAAGCAAAACAAATGTTTTTGACAAGTCCTCTAATAAAAAAATTAAAACCCCCAAAATTTAAAAAATGAATCCAAGGGTAAATCACAACTTCAGCGTTGTCCACGACACCGCCGACTCATTGAAATTTAAAAACAAAAAACCCCGACGTTCGGCTTTCTTCACTTCTTCAGCTCGGTTATTCATTCAGCTGCCTTTGGCAGCTTGGTAAATAATCCCCTTGAAGTGTATTTCCACTTTTGAAGGTAAGTTTGTATAACACCTATTTTATATTTCACATGTTCCTATATGCATTGCGTAACTTTAATATTTAACAAGTCTGCTTATTTTTTTAAGTTAATATTTCTAATTAACCCTGTCTGTACTGCGCTGGCAGATTTCATCATCAGTTATAAGCTAGATCTGAACACTGTCTGTCCTAATAAAGGGTTAAAGATCTAGAAGCATTGTATGTTAATGAGAGGACGTTCATGGTGTCCCTCGTCCTTTTTCATAAGGACAGACTGCCTTTCAAACTGTTCAGAATAGCTAAATTCTACATAAAGGCCTCCTCCTAATATCTAAAAGGTACGAAATATTTTAATATTTTGTCTAGATGCTAAAAAAATGTATATTAACCTGATCTTAGGAGCCAGCTTGCTCTTAGACTGGTCCCCAGAGTCTGTCTCCTCCTCCACTGCAGCAGTCTAAGAATCCTCGAGTCATCACATTCTATACACAGTATATAGGAAATGAGGATACTGATGGACGTACCATTGCTGCAGCGGAGATGGAAACAGGGTTCAAGGACTGGAGTAGCAGCCAGCTGACTCTGTGGTTCGGGTGAGTATAACTTTTTTTTAGCACATAGACAAAAACAAGCAAGTAGCCCCACTGCAAGGGTTGAATACACTTTTGCCTGGAATCCTGATTTAAAAAACAACAACTATTTATAGATATGCTGTGTGAATGAGAACACTTAACAAACATACAGAGGGGCTTTCTCAAATTTGACAGCAACATGGAAATACACTTTAAGGCAGCCTTATGGGCACAGTTAGAGGGAACTGCCAATTAATGGGCACAGTACAGGGAATGCTGACACACGCCTGTGGCTTCCTGGTAAACTATTGCTGTACTATACGATTCTTTTGAAAATCACTGCCTCACATTTTTATCTTGTTTTTCTAATTTTGTAGTTTCTGTTTTGGCCGAATCGAATGAAATTAAGAACATGCTAAAGAAGCATGACGTTAATGTTCAAAGTTTTAATGATATCAGACCATTCCGAGTGCAGCCGGCGAGAATTCTGAGTCACCTCTATGCCAAACTGGGTAAGTGATAGGGAATATACTTATATACAGCACCCTATACTGGCCCAGTAAACATTGTACATGTTCACAGTCACACCTAGAATCATGTAATACCTCCTTCTTACATACTTCCAGCTGTCACCATGCTGGGTAGGACAACCTAATGAATAAAAACCAGGGACACATTTGTATCAAATACTTCTTAGTATATTAAAGTTAACTCAAAATGACTGTAATTGACATGGGAGTACTTCTTCAAGTCCAAGTGTATCTCATTTCCCCATATCCATTGGATTACAATTTACTGATATTGATGTATCCTGTTATCCCTATTTATTAATTATACTGACATTTTAGGTATGCACCTAGAAGCTAGTTGCTTGGCTTGCTGATCCAGTAGCTTTAATACATTTTAGGGGCTGATTTCATGTAGTAATAGATTATGTTCACCTAGTTAACTAAATGTTCACCTTACTTTGAGTATCCAATTATGTGAAAGGCAAATTTAAAAGAGAACTATGGCCAAACCTCAGCAAATAGCGGGCAGAGCCATGCCGCAGCCGGGAAAGGTCCCAACAGTATTGTTTGGATCCACCCCGCTTCCTTTAGAAAGGCTCTGCCTTTCTAAGGCTGTGTTCACACCTAGGCGTACGGAATAAGCGCGTTTGCTGCACGTTTCGTGGATACGCCCGACAAATACGCCCCAAAGAAGCTCCTGTACTTCTGTGGGCATAGGGCGTTTTACAGCGCGTTCCTACGCGCTGTAAAACGCCCAGGTGGGTTAATGAATAAAAACCAGGGACACATTTGTATCAAATACTTCTTAGTATATTAAAGTTAACTCAAAATGACTGTAATTGACATGGGAGTACTTCTTCAAGTCCAAGTGTATCTCATTTCCCCATATCCATTGGATTACAATTTACTGATATTGATGTATCCTGTTATCCCTATTTATTAATTATACTGACATTTTAGGTATGCACCTAGAAGCTAGTTGCTTGGCTTGCTGATCCAGTAGCTTTAATACATTTTAGGGGCTGATTTCATGTAGTAATAGATTATGTTCACCTAGTTAACTAAATGTTCACCTTACTTTGAGTATCCAATTATGTGAAAGGCAAATTTAAAAGAGAACTATGGCCAAACCTCAGCAAATAGCGGGCAGAGCCATGCCGCAGCCGGGAAAGGTCCCAACAGTATTGTTTGGATCCACCCCGCTTCCTTTAGAAAGGCTCTGCCTTTCTAAGGCTGTGTTCACACCTAGGCGTACGGAATAAGCGCGTTTGCTGCACGTTTCGTGGATACGCCCGACAAATACGCCCCAAAGAAGCTCCTGTACTTCTGTGGGCATAGGGCGTTTTACAGCGCGTTCCTACGCGCTGTAAAACGCCCAGGTGGGAACCATGCCCATAGGCAATTATTTGTTTTCACATGTTGAGCATTTTACAGCGCTGTAAAACGCCCAGGTGTGAACCAGGCCTAAAGGAAGAGGCAGAGCCAGCTGTGCCCACCAACTGTCTGTCTCTCCAGTCAGCACTGGAGGAACGGAGTGGGGAGGGGGGAATCCAGCCAGAGTGTACCAGGTTGCTGAGAGCTAAGCAGGGAGATGTGTATGGCACTTACACATTTTCCCACCCAGGTCTTACCAACCTGGAACGCTCTGACCAGAAAGGGGGGCAGCAGGCACACTGCAAACATTGTGCAGCAGAGCAGCAATGTCACTCTGCCTGCCGCCTCATGCGTGACCCAAAGAGATGCCTCAGGCTGCCTCATCAAAGGGATAGCCTTGCCGTCGTGTCAAGCACAGCCTTTTCACCCAAAGCAAGTTGTCCAGGTCCTCTGCCTAGTGCTTATGCAAATTCCAGCCCCATTTATTCCTATGGATTGTGACAGTCCCTAGCCATCCAGTGATGTATGGGCCATCCATAGGAATGTAGAAGGCAGGAGGACACAGCATGGATGTTTTGGATGCAAAGGCAGATGCACAGTGAAGAACCCAGGAGTAGGGGTGAAGAAAAGTATTTACCTATGCTGGCTACACTCAGGGGGTTGAGGGTTTTATTGAAGTTGTCCTTTAAAAAACGATGGGGTCTATTCACGAAGCAGCCGAAGAATCTGCCGTAGCTTCGGCCGATCAGATATTTATCTGTATCAAACTACACTTTGCTGCAGATTTTGATGTGGTATTGAGATATTGTGTTATGTGAACAGTTCCTGTATATCTGCAGTGTTCATACACACTTAGGGGTCTATTCACTAAGCTGCCAAAGGATCCGTAGCTTCCGCTGATCATTCGGCTAGCTTCGGCCCTAGGACCCCTTCGGTTCAGTGGACCCGAAGGGTCGCTGTCCGGGCCATTCACAATAGCCCGTACAGCTCCCGAACTTAGTCGAGCCGAAGGCATATGCCTCGGCTCGGCTGAGCCGCTCTGAAAGCAGAAGCTGGCTGAGCGGCCGGCCATTGGCCGGCCGACAGCCTACTTCTGACAGCTGGGCGGAGCCAGCCGTGATCTTACGGCTGGCTTCGGTCACTTGCAGAGAGATGGGCGTCCCTGGTTACCAGCTAACCGGGGACACTGATCTCCAGACACAAAAACTCTCCCGGGCGCCTAGGTGAGGAACACTGCTTTTTTCTTTTTTTTCTTTATTCTGACACAGAGCCGTGTCAGAATAGAAAAAAAATAAATAACAATTTTGCCCATAGGAATGCATTGCTAGATTCCTATTGGCTATTTCAATTTGCAATAGCCAATAGTAAACAAGCATTGCACCCGCCCTATGCTGATGGACCTGATGGAGAACTGCAGCAGAGGGATGGTGCAATGCTAGTTTACTATTGGCTATTGCAAATTGAAATAGCCAATAGGAATCTAGCAATGCATTCCTATGTGCAAATTTTTTTTTTCTATTCTGACATGGAGCAGTGTTTCTCTCCTGGGCGGCCGGGAGCGGGAGACTCCCAGAGCGCCCGGGAGAGG
>NW_017306443.1:421920-458723 GCF_000935625.1 Nanorana parkeri | reverse complement strand
AGGTTCGGCTTAGCCGATCCAGATGTTGGATCGGCTGAGTCGAACTCCTCCTGCACTTCAGGTCAGCCGAACATGCTGAGCATGTTCGGCCGACCCGAAGCCACGTGAAGCCACCCGATGTACGGCTGATTTCAGCGTTCGGCTCACTTCACTTCAGGTCGGTCTTTCACTCGGCTGCCTACGGCAACTTAGTGAGTAGACCCCTATGACTATAGGTGTATTCTGTAATCAAAAATCCACCATAAGCTTGCAATTCATTGTAATATACTGTGGGTGGGGCTAAGCTCTGTGCAGAGAAGCGATCCCGACAATATTGTCAGGATTCTCCCCACTCTTCTCTCCTCCCATTGAGTGACAGCAGCTTGTAGGAACCGCTGAGTGTTCATGAATACGCATGCATGGCGCAGCAGCACCATCCCTGCCTCCCCTCCACGCTGCTGTCTTGGGACATACACATAAAACACGGGAAATAAGAAAGGCACACCAGCTCAGTCCCCACCTCCCCTCTACACTGCTGTCTCGGGACATACGCATGATACATTGGGAATAACAAAAAGGAGATCTGCAGCGGCGCTTCAGTAACTGATCTTACCTTGTCCAGTTACTGAAGCACTGCTGCAGATCTCCTGTGTGTTATTACCGACGTGTTATGTGTATTTCCCAATACAGGGGATGGAGCTTCTGCACCTGCACAGATATATTAATACACCAGCTTATGGTGGATTTTTTATTACAGGAGTGCATTGCAAAATGTACTCCTGTATCATTAGGAAACTAAAAATGCCAACAAAGGTGTACTCCTTAGTTCTCTTTTAAGTAAATGTTCACGCAATTTAATGTATAAAGATTTTCAACCCCTAAATCAGCCTCTATATATGCATGTTGCTTTATGCGTATTGACATAAATAAGCACTAAAGCAGCGTGTATTTAAAGTTTATTGGCCCTTTGAGAAATGATTTTGCCAATAGCAGTAAACTTGCGATATTGTGCATGTAGTAAAAAAAATATTACTCTGGCCATGTTTACAGGCATTAATAGGGCCATGAAACTGAGTGGACGCCCTTACCGGCACATTGGAGTCCTGGGAACATCTAAGCTGTACACAATTAGGAATCAGATCTTCACTTTTACTCCTCAGGTGGGTGCAAGAAATAAGGAAGCCAGTTTATCTGTATAATTATAGTTTTATGACAGTTTATATTAAAGTCTAAATCAAGCCAAATTTGTTACCCCTACAACATTTAGTGAAGACTACCTTATCTGCTTTCTTCTACCTTCTAGATTCTACAGAATGTACCTCTTTCTTTAGATGTACCAATGCCCTATATTGTCACTTTTAAGGGGTATTCTGTACTTTAAAGTAACCACCATTGCACCATGTACCTCTCACTTCAAACCCCCCTCCTCCCCCATTCCTCATTGGTTACTGTTTTGTCATGTACAGTTATGTACTGACTTTTGTACTGCAAAACATCAATACATCAATTATGTCAATTCATCTAAGACATTTGGAAAAAAAAGGTGAACTCAAGCCATATTTAGGTATAACGTAGAGGTTTTGTCAAGTTTTAATTTCCTCCACTAACCCATTGTCTGGATTTCTGTTGGTTGGTTCTTGTCCCTGTCCTCCCGATTGGGGCTCTAACCCTCTCCTACCCTGTCCAAAGCTAAATAAAGTTTTGGTTGGAGTTGGGTTTTAAATAGTGGAGCAATCTGCAGACATACCTGCACATGTTCTGGAATTAGATTGGTGTTAAATTGTAAATATAAATGCATTGTGGGGTCAACAACACATGGGGAGCATATTGGGAGGAAGCTCCACAGTACTGGTAGAAACAGATTAGGTTGGCCCAAATACAGATATTGCCTTAAAGGCTTTTCTTCGTGTATAATACTCATAACACCAACAGAAGTACTTGCCTCTCAGGGGGTAAATCCAACAAAAAAACTGAACTACAAATGTTTGCTCTCATACAGTGGGGCTGGTGTGGCCTTCTCTTTAACTATATCTTATGATTTACGGTTACCCCATATCCTGCAATCTTGCCCTTATCTCAGAATCTGGCATCTTCCCCAAGTACAAAACCCAAAGTAACATTCTTACTGGGTAAGGTCCATACTGTATGTGGCACCCCCTTCTACCTCCAGTACACAACATTTATTTCACGGCCAGTTTACACCATAGTTTTATGCTAAATGCACAGGATTCATGCATTTAGCATGCACTATTGCACAGTGCTGTGTGCTAGGTCCACTTGTGCATTGCCAATCATTCTGAATGGCACCCCAACACACCTGTTGGTGTGTTGTATGCACTACTATTTATCACTACAACACAATGCACATTATTGTGGTACTACATGTTGTGCTGGGCTGCATTGAGTAAAAATTTCAGAGCAATGCGCCACTCCACCTAGCGTATCCTGTGCGTTTAGCACAATGCTGTGGTGTGAACCGGCCTATGAGGCAGTAATTTTTTTCTTCATCTTAAGGTTTAACATTGGTGCTTTTATGCAGTTCAATATTTACTTTAAAACAATTGGGGGGGGTTTAAAAAAAACAAAGTTAAAGCGTGTCCTGAAATAAATGTTTCCCAAATAAATGTACTTGCAAATAAAGAGAGGAAATATTAACTTTCCTGCTGCACACACCATCAGTAGGCTACTCCGCTCAATAGAAATCCTCCTCTTGAGTGTGCAGAAAGATCAACACTTCTGGAAGTGTGGATCTCTTGGTTCCTCCGCAACTCTCACTGGTTCATCTCGACCTTCACATGATTACAGGATACACCAATGAAATGGAGGTCAGCTGGGGGGACCCAAGAGATCAACACTCTCGAAAGTGTTGGTTTGATTACGAGTTTTAGAGTAGAAATTATTTTGAGTGGAGCGGTGTGATAGTGACATGGTAAGCATGAAGGGTAAGTATTCCTTCTCTTATTTTGCATGTTTAGGAAACTTTTCTTTCATGGTGGGTTTGCTTTCAATGGTAATGAGGCTAAGTAAATTTCAGCTTTAATATTCTAAACTGCACCAGAGGAAGTTACAGCTAGAATATGATTGACTGCTAGGGGAAGCACCTCCATTTGTTTTATAAATCAGTCTCTAGGTCCCTTATATAATATTTCATTGTTCTTGTATTTTACCATTGTGCATAAAAGTCAACAATACATTAGAAGATTTGTACTTTTATCCTTTTTGCCAGGCGGTAGGATCTTTATCAGGTTTTGCTATATATTTCCTGAGATGCAATACATCCTTATCAAGCAGGTGGTATCCAAAGTGGTTGTGAGCATCAACTGGTGTGATTTACTAAAACTGGTCATTTTATTTACGTCATTACAGTACATTCTTAATCTGTTTTCATCTCTTTCCTTCCACAGTTTACAGACCAGCACCACTTCTACTTGGCTCTGGACAGCAAAATGGTTGTTGAGATGCTCCGGACTGAGTTGGCTTACCTGACTTCTTGCTGGAGAATGACTGGAAGACCAACCCTCACATTTCCCATTACCAACTCCATGCTTAGTAATTAATCTAAGAATTATTGCTGGTGTTAACTTGCAGTGTTCCCATGGTAGTAAAAGGGATCCGTGCGTTTAGCACACGCTATTGCACATCGCATGGTATCTTGCAGGTGCACTGGTGCGTTGCCATTTATTCCTAATGGCACCTGAGCACACCTGTTGATGTGTTGGAGTGCCATTTGGGTTGGCACAGTATATTGAATTGCTTACTGGCTTCTACTAATGCCCAGTGCCTCCTACAGTAAGATTACTACTCATAATGGCTGCAAGCATTACAAAGGATTCTCAATCTTGCTCCTGGTTTCCCCATTTAGATTACATTATATTTTAGTTATGTTACATGCCAGCTTTGGGTAAACTTGTTTTTTTCTTTTTGGAGATACTGCAACAAACAGTAGTGTGGAGTTAATTTGACTCTAAATTTGGATTATATAGGGAATCAGCAGCTAGACATAGTAAGTCCAGTATGGTTTTTTTCAGGTACATTTGTTGTGAACCTTATTTATCTCCAAGCTTATATTTTGAATGAACTAAAGTGGTATTATTGTATTTGTTCTTTAGATGAGGATGGCTCTGACATAGACCCTGCTATTCTTTCAACTGTTCGAAAACTCGAGGATGGATATTTTGGTGGAGCAAGGTACATAATCTCCCTTTAAATGCAAAGTTTACCTTTTTTGCTATGTTCCATGTTAAATCCATTTTTAGGGTGATGATCACATCACAATGATCCCTCCCACCTTACCTGAATCACGGGGTTCTTCTCCCCATAGTTTGCTGCAGTTTTTTCAATCTGGCATGGCTGTACATGGTTCTCCCCACACAGCCACGTCATCCATTCCCGAAAACCTTTTGACAGGACCTGCATGAAGAAATGACAAGTTCCATCTGTCACTGCTAGTAGTGCTCAATACAATAGTCACTGCACTGGTAGACACTTCATTGACACTTCCTCCCATCCCTGTTACTGAATATCCATACTTGAGGACAGGGACGGGAGGAAGAGTCTGCAGGAGCCAGAGAATTGCATTTGTGATCCACTAATTGTAGTAGCAATACTTTACTGACTCCAATGCACACAAAAAATTAATGCACAATATTTCTCGTGCCGCCTAGAGCTTAAAGTTTTCTATATGCAGCCCGTTCCCATTACAAGGTGCAAGCTGTTCAGAAGTGATAGATATCATGTGGGGCCTTGTGCACCCGTGACTGGTATGGTTACAAGCACATTTTGTCGGCCTGAGAGCAGAGCTCAATTTTGTATAGTTCTCTGAGTCCTTGGTCTGGAACAAGTTTGCAAATAAGACCTGCTGGCTGTTCTCTAAATTCTCTGGCCTTCTTACTTGTTCTGGGTCAGTGGTCAGAAAGTATTGAACCCGAGGGTCTGTATAGCCAGCCAAACAAGTAGCATTTTCAGAGAGAGGTTAGCCATTGTGGCCCCTGCATTACCCTCATAAAAGGTTTATTTTAAAATGTAGATAGAATAGAGCTTTCGCAAATCTTTTACATTGTCTGACATGATCCATTTTTGCCTTCAGCCCTTCACGCATGTATAATATTCTCCTAGTCTAATTCATTAACTTATTTTCTTTCAGAGTAAAACAGGGGACGTTATCTGATTTTCTTACCACCTCCTTCTTCACTCACCTGAGTTTCCTGGATGCGGGCTGTGATGAAAAGCTTTTAGAGGAAGATAGTGAGGGGTACTATAGCCCAGACAATGACTGTGAATATGAATTGGCTGGATTTCAAACAGAGCAAACAGAAAATGGTAGGAAATGGCATTTTTATTCCGCAAAATTGTGTCTCATTTTTATTGTGGGTTTGTGTATTCAGCATTGTATCTTCACTGTTATTCACTTAGTACTGACATGTTTCACAGTGCTTTACAGCCTAATATCCCTAACACAAATGTACATGTGAAAAAGGGAACAGGGTAACTAAGGGGTCTATTCACTAAGCTGCCGACGGCAGCCAAGTGAATAACCAACCCGAAGTGAGCCGAACGCTGTTCGGCTATTCACTTCAGGCTTGTACGGCTGATTTCAGCTATATATCGGCTGAAATCAGCCGTACATCGGGTGGCTTCGTGTGGCTTCGGGTCGTCCAAACATGCTCAGCATGTTCGGCCGACCCGAAGTGCAGAAGAAGTTCGACTTAGCCGATCCAACATCTGGATCGGCTGAGCCGAACCTCCGGCAGGCTACTTGCTGCTGTTTGGCCTATTCTCGTAGATGCTGAACAGCAGTGAGTAAATAGGCGAATGCCGCTGAGCGGCATTCAGCTCGGCTATTCTGCCCAGTACCTCTGTGGTACCGAGCAGAATAGAAAAATAGTTAACAAAGTAGAAAAAAAATAGAAAACGATTGTGCAGACCTAGCAGTGACAGCTAGATCCGCCCAACTGTTTTCTATTGGCCGGGTGGTTCTGCTGTCATCAAAAAGAAAAACACCATGAGAATGCATAGCTAGATTCCTATTGGCTATTTCACTTTGCAATAGCCAATAGCAAACTAGCTATTGCACCCGCCCTCTGCTGCTGTCAATCACCAGAGGGGAACCTGATGGAGAACTGCAGGTCCCCCTCTGCTGATTGACAGAAGCAGTGGGTGGGTACAATAGCTAGTTTGCTATTGGCTATTGCAAATTGAAATAGCCAATAGGAATTTAGCTATGCATTCCTATGGTGATTTTTTTTTTATTCTGACGGCAGCCAACAGCTCTGATGTTAGAAGAAAAAGAAAGGAAATAAAACTCAAGCAAGAAAAAAAAAACTCGATCGAGCAGAGTGAACCTTTCTGGGAGAAAGTGTTTCTCTCCCGGGCGGCCGGGAGCCAGGAACGCTATCAGTCATTACACACTGGGAACACGTAGAGGCCGCTTTACTGAACCGAAGGGGTCCTAGGGCCGAAGCTAGCCGAATGATCAGCGGAAGCTACGGATCCTTTGGCAGCTTAGTGAATAGACCCCTAAGTGTGTATGAACACTGCAGATATACAGGAACTGTTCACATAACACAATATCTCAATACCACATCAAAATCTGCAGCAAAGTGTAGTTTGATACAGATAAATATCTATTTGAGTTAACCCCATGGTAGTGTGCAATGTGTGCAATGTGTGCTCTAGGGGCGTTGTGATGTTTTGTATAAAGGTATAATCTGTTTAAGATTTTGCAAACATAGCTAAGAGATGTCCTGTGTTTTATGCCTCTCCTAAAATGTTGTTTAACAAAGAATCTTTTATTCTTGGCTCCTAGATAGGGAAATGGTTATGTAAGTATTTTGTGCCTCAGATCACTTGCTCTCAGTAGCCTCATTGCAATTTCCCAAAAGGGTCTTTGCATCAGTTTCTAACTCAACCATAAGGGCTGCCTGTCACGCCTTGGTGGATCTCTTTATGCCTTATGGACAGTACCATCAGATGCCACCAGTACTGATTTGTAATCGGACAACATATATTTGTGGTCATTGCCATCCAAAGGGGTGTTTTTTGTAAACGTTAGAAGAAAAAGGATAACTGGAGCAGCAGATTGTTGTGGGAAATAAATACATTATTATTTACTTCTCATTTCATATGTTAGTCCCATCACAAAAGCAATATTGTGCTTTGGAAAAGTAAATGTCATCTTTTTTTTTTCCAGATGAAACAGAAGATGAGTTGGACCAGTACATAAATCACCTACAGCAAAGTGTGGCTTCCACCACTAATTTGCCCCCCATAGTGGCTAATTCATCAAAGCACCAAGGCTTCAGTTCTCTGCACTCCACTCGGGATATTCTCTCTATGATGGCCAAAACAAAAGGCCTTGATATACCAAGTAAGTCATTGATTGAGCAACTAATAATGCTGTGTGGACCAGGGACTGAGTAATTGTGAGCAGTGGCTGGGCAGGGAGTTCAGTAACCGTAAGTCTGTTTATTAGGCTCAGCTTTACTGAGCTGCACTGAAGATAGAGGGTCTGGTATGGACACTGGAGCCTCCGTAGCACCCCCCACTATGTGCTGCCTGACGCTGTCTCCTCAGTTGGCCTTACTGGCAGCATGGTCCTGGCTAGCCTAATAGCACTAAACTATTGTTTCATCCTATGGCACAAGTATTTAACTATATAGTAAGATAAAGAGTTCCCAACCAATAGATATTTTATGTGAAGGAACCACATTTTGTAAACACTGACACCTTGGAAGAGTATGGGCGTGAAACCCCCATGGGACAGAGTCTCATTGTCCCACTCTGCTCATTGATGAAAAAATCGATCTCACCTGTAGAGTCCTTCATAGCTAAAACAGTCAGGTGTTTCAACTTTCCAGCATCCCTAAAACTGAAATATTAGAAAATGTAATGAATGTTTCAAAAACACACTGCTAATTTATTACTGTAATGCTGTCACGGTGCGTATACAGTAATAAATACACCTCCTTTTTACTTTTTTAGGAGCAAAGTATTGCAGCAAGGGTTAAAAAACCCATGCTGCCAGC
The DNA here is from genome assembly GCF_000935625.1 of Nanorana parkeri. Lineage (NCBI taxonomy): Eukaryota > Metazoa > Chordata > Amphibia > Anura > Dicroglossidae > Nanorana > Nanorana parkeri. Next base: position 450,720 of record NW_017306443.1, on the reverse strand, counting down.
ACATAGCAGAGTCAGACCTTGTCTTTCGCACACCTCCTGTGATCCAACTCTCCAATAAAGATTGCGCTCAATTCCTGAGCAGCCCTGTTGATTAGATTAGTGTTTAGTGGTGTGCACACTTGTTCTAGGTTAGTGCTTGTGTGATTGCAATAGTCTCTGTTCAGTGGTCCAACATTAACCCCTCATGTTGTCACATCTACAGTGCACCAATCAGCAGGGAGTGTGAGCATTGCTGATTGGTGCACTATAGCAGTACCAATGCGGGGATATGTCAGACTACTGTACAGAGACCACTGCTCTCACACAGAGCACAGCGCTCTTTAGCTGCCACATTGGGACTGGCACATAGTTTTTAGTAGGGGTGAGGGAGCATTAAAAACCTACTGTTTACATGCACCAATATTGCTTACAGGTTTTTTAAAGAACATATTTAAGCAGAAATGTTAGTAAATCCCTTATTAACATACTAATGTGGTTTTGTGCAGTGTTTTTATTTTCATTCTGCCTACTAGCCCATGTACAGTGTATGCTACATTCAAGGCATGACTCTGGTAATAACTGTCACAGTTGCCAGTGCCAGCTCTTAACTAAACATTCAGGCCCTGGGAATGGCTGGTTTTATAACTGGTCATGTCTGCAGCACCATGAAAACTACAAATTTAAATAGAGGCTAAATTGGGGCTGTCCTCAGAGCATAGGAGGGTTTTGATCCTTTTTTAGGTCTAATAGTTAAAACAGTAAGGAGTGTATTTATAAAAATAATTGCATATTTTGCCCCTAGGTCAATGTAATTAATTCATAAGGTTAGAGTGAATCAGGAACATACCCCATTAGGGCCACTAGATGGAGATGAAAATCATAGCAAATACAGTACTGTAATACAGTAATTTCATATGATCCTCTGACCTATCTAGTGGCCATAATGCGGTATATTCCCAATTCACTCTAATCTTATAAATCAATTACATTAGACCTGGAGACAAAATATACTAATAACCTTCCTTTTTGCCCCATTGACACAGATTTTTTTTTTTATATAAATACACCCCTAACTGTGGTGGATTCGCTCTTTCATTATCTAATGCTGCATTGGAAGAGACATTCTGTTTTTTCTTTTCTGCATAACAAAGTGAATTCTTATTTTAGACACATCATTTAGGCCAGTTGGACTTTTGTTGTTTAAGTGTCTGGGAATAAAACCACAACCAAAGGTAGGTTCTTGCTTTCGTATGGTCATCCTGCACCAGGAGAACGATGGAAGGAATCTGATTCAGGCAACGTGATCTTGATCAGATCTGATCTTTTGTTAAACACTTTATCAAATAAGATTAATGAGGAGGGAGAACATTTTTAATATGGTTGTAACTCACATGTTCATAACAGTGTCAAGGTTTGCTGCTAAATAGTCAGCATTTATCTAAAATGATAATTATGTATTGCTTATGTTTTTTATATATCACATGTCTTTACCAATCTTTACAATGATTTCATCATTTCAGATTCTTCTTTGTTCTTGCCTGCTAAAAATCTGAGTGGTCACCGGCGCTCTCTAAATCTGTTAGAAGTTCCCCAAATTCACAAACCTCAGGTAAGACCAGTTGTGTTAGCCATTATTTCTGTTAATATTATTAGGAAAATTCTGTTGGAAACATTCAATAATTGAACACCTTTAAAGCCATACTCGGTCAGAATTAAAACTTAAATCCTCATTTGCATATAGGCACATTAGGTACTGGGTACTTCAGTTCTTTATAAATTTTGCTGTAGAGCACTTGTTCGTGCCACTCCATTTTGTCAGTATGCTGATGATGTCCTTGCCAAACATTTGATGACTTCTACTTTTGTTCTGTTCCAGCACTGCAGCATCCTTTAGAATCTTCAGCATTTAAAGGAGAACTATGGGGTAAGTGTTTTTCCCCATTAGTTCTCCTAAGGGTCACGGAAGGACAGAAACTAGCGTCCTCCCCAAAGCTCACCCAAAGCTCAGTATACCGTGAGTTACAGCTCGCGGTATACTGAGACCGCCGCAGCCGGGACGGATCCCGACATTACTGCTGAGATCCACCCAGCTGTGTGATTGACAGCTGGCTCTGCCTATCTAGAGGCAGAGCCAGCTGTACCCGCCCCCTCCCACATCCGTTCCGCCAGTCCGCGCTGGAGGATCGGAGCGAGGAGGAGGGGGAATCCCAGCAGGGAGCAGTGAGTGAGCGACGGTATGTGTTCACTCACTTCCCGATCTATTGAGCCGATGTGTGACAGTTTAATTGTCACACGTCGGCTCCAACTATGAGGTTGAGTGAAAATCACTCACCTCATAGTTCTCCTTTAACACTTTTGGTCACCTGTTTCCTCTACAGCATGTTGTTGCCCCATCCTATATGCCTACAACACACAGCAATGACATTAAGCACCATGAAATTACCCCTATATGTCTACAAGACATAGCAGTGACATAAGGCTCCATCATATGACCCCTATATGTCTACAAGACACAGGAGGGACATAAGGCTCCATCATATGACCCCTATGTGTTTACAAGACACAGCAATGCCATAATGCTCTATCTTATGACCCCTATATGTCTACAAGACACAGCAGTGACATAAGGCTCCATCATATGAGCCCTACACGCCTACAAGGCACAGCAGTGACATAGGAGTCAGAAAATGGAACACAGTGCGTGGCAGAGGACACATGCATCTGACTCTCCCGAAAATGTTGGAGGCCGTAAAGTCTGACGGTGGCTGCAACACTGAAACAGAACAAAGTTAGGAGACACCGTCCCCAGAGAGGTGAGTATACTGTGTCCTGGTTTGCAGGGAACAGCTTTTGCCAAATGTTACTTTAAACACCTCTACTAAAGGCTTCTTGCTGTCACTCGCACACAGAATGCACAATGTACACAAAAAGGGAATACTAACACTGCACAGCCTGCGAGAAGTATACTCCCAGTGAACCTCTGAGGTACTTTCAGGATTCTGGCTGCGGTGGTTTACAAGGAGTAAGGTGATTTGAGTAAATATTTTTGATCTTAGTATATTTTCAGTGTTTGCTGAATAGCATTACTAGTGCACTGATTTCTTCTGACACGCCAAAAGAAGGAGAAAGCACAGCCATGCATATCCAGGTTCAGAGATACTAAAACATCATAAAAAGATGTATTACATTCACGTTATAAATGAAAAACAAGTGCTATATCTATGGAGTGGCAGCATTGTCACCCTAAGGCAGGACTACAGAACTTCAGGACTACAGACTCTTCCCCCTCTCTTTATCTTCTTAAGTTGGGGGATGGGTGGTCTGTAGTCCACAGTGATAGCTGGGTAGAGTGCTAACTGATAAGAGGGCAGCAGAAAGCACAGGAAGTTATCAGCTCACAGGATCTCTGGCAGGATCAACCGGTATTATTTTGCAGTTATCAAACAGATATAACAAAACTGTTTCAATGGTTTATTTAACAGACCAAAAGGCAGAAAGAAAAGCCTTTTTTATTTTTTTTCTCTATTGTCACTTTGCTGCAACGCAAATTCGTCCACAAACGAAATTACGTACAGACTTCCACAAACGAATATCGGAATGCGGATTCGTTTGCATTCGACATTTTTGTCATTCAGACATTCAGATACATCTGAATCTCCGAATATCCCAAAATCTGTACGAATAACAAATCTTTGCGAAACAAATCGCACATGTTTATCACATATACTTCTCAGAGTTTACAATAAATTCCAATGTATTTTTGCATTAGTGCAATGTCTGTATTTGAATGATGGCAGAAGTAGAGAAAGTGCAGGACAAACCCCCGCTTATAAACAGTAATACCTCTTATAATGTGGTGTTCATACCTCCTGCAGTGATAATGTAATGTGGTCTTCTTTTCCTCCTCCTAATAAATTAATTGGGATGCCAATGAATACTACCAGCATGCAAGAAAATCTGCCTGCAGTTTGGTTTATTGAACAATACGTATACCATTAATAAAGTGCTTACACAGCTTACCGTGTGATTCATTTATAGAATAAAGAAACTGAGCTAAATTTACCCAAGGACTCGCATGGCAATATCGACTGTCAGAAACTAGTGGAACAACTTAAAGAATGCCCTACTCTTCAGGACCAGGCGGATATACTGTACATACTGTGTGTCATAAAGTAAGTTACAACATATTGCTCTTCAACCTGTAGGATGTTACAATTCTAGCAGATTCATCTATCCACAATAATCATATGGATGGACGAATCTCCCACTAAGACTAGTGTGTTCTGACAGTGGCTTGTGTGCTGCTCTCAGAACAACTGAACACTGACTGCAGCTTGGTCGAGAATTTTATGCCTGGCTCCTTCAATTATCTAATCAGTCAGGCAGGGGGCTGTTGACAGGCCCCCCACTGAACCAATTTCGGACGGTTCATCTAGAATTCGCCTAGTGTATGGCCAGCTTAAGTACTCTGTCTCTTATGAGGAAAAACAGGAAAGCGCATCCATTGTATTGCATTGCAAATCAGCAGGCAGAGCTTGTGTATGTAATGTGCAAACATGGCTGCCTCCATGTACATATACATGTACAAAATATTCACAGAAACAAGGAGTTTAAAACTTTAGCACTTGGTAAGAATATGAGAGTGCTGTGAGCGGCCGGCATCTCCTCCCACACCGCTCAGCCGCCTATCACAGTCCGGCAGAGCGGTGTGGGGGCGGAGACAGCCCGCACTGTCACAGGAGGCTGAGCTCACCTCCCTGCTCCGCTCGATCAGCCTCCTGTGACAGCGTGTCAGAAAGAAGAGCGAGAGCAAACACTCAGAGATCAGTGATCGCTGAGTGTTTGTAGATAATTGAGGATATGGTATGGTTAATATATCCTCAATTATGAATGAATGGGAGTGATCTACATCACCTCCTGTTCATTCATAATTGTAGTTATAGTAAACATAATCTGTTCTCAAGTTATCAATGAACAGGAACACTCATAGAGGATTCCTGTTCATGTTAACAACTGCCTGAGAATGGATTTTACCCTGATTTTGAAGGGATTTCTTTTACTTCCTGTTTCTGTGCCAGGAAGTGAAGTCCCTCCAACTGGCCACATACAGCAGGAAATTAACTGAAATGGGTTTAACCTCCAACTAGTTTTGCTTTACATACACTACAACTGCTGATGGAACACAAAGTAGGCACCTCCTCTATTGGCTGGTAAGGCCACCCTAATAGTAAGGTTTAGATGTGTGTAGCACCAGGCTCAGACCAGGTAGCTGGGTCAGTATTTTCATGTCAATGTTATCTACATTTTTTTTTTAATAAAGAGCAGAGGTAAGAGCAGCCAATGAGGTATTTTGTTTGAGCAGAGTTGGTACAGATATAAATGTTTGGTTAAACACATAAAATACACCTGTAACAGTAGCTTATTACAATTCTGAACAGAGGACTAGATTGGGATACCAATCTGAATGGCCAGAATGGAGTCACCGTGCACTGCCTACTGAGTGAGCTGTACAATAAAGCTGGACTTAACCGAGAGTGGGGTCTAATCCGCTACATCTCCGGGCTGTTGAAAAAGAGAGTGGAAGTGCTTGCTGAGGTATACCATGACATCATTTTTATATCTCCATTTTGTAACCTCCCCAAACATTCCCAGATCAGCTTCTGTATTCATAAAGATAATAAACAGTCATTTTCCTTTTCTCTCTAGGCATGCACTGATATCCTGTCACACCAAAAGCAGCTGACAGTGGGTCTTCCCCCTGAACCCCGTGAAAAGACCATTACAGCGTAAGTGCTATATAGAATTTCACAAAATTATTGGTAACTTGCACTCTCTACCTTGAATCGCAATTCATGCACATCTGCCAGTTGTGTTTCTTACAAAATATATAGGGGTCTATTCACTAAGCTGCCGTAGGCAGCCGAGTGAAAGACCGACCTGAAGTGAAGTGAGCCAAACGCTGTTCGGCTATTCACTTCAGGCTGGTACGGCTGATTTCAGCCGTATATCGGCTGAAATCAGCCGTACATTGGGTGGCTTCGGGTCGGCCGAACATGCTCAACATGTTTGGACGTCCCGAAGTGCAGGAGGAGTTCGACTCAGCCGATCCAACATCTGGATCGGCTAAGCCGAACCTATCGGTCAGAGGAAATCTGCCTAGGGAGGGATGCACGGATATATCAGCCGCTGAAACATATCGGCCGAAAATGCAAGTGCCATTTGGGCGGATGTGCAGCCAGTGCTGTCACAGAAGGTCGTTGGTGCAGGGGAGGAGTCAGCTGTCAGATCAAGATCTCCTCCCTGCACCACTCGCTCAGCCTCCTGTGACAGCGTGTCAGAAAGCAGAGCAAGTACAAACACTCATCAGTCAGTGATCACTGAGGGGCCTATTCACTAAGCTGCCGTAGGCAGCCGAGTGAATGACCGACCTAAAGCGAAGTGAGCCGAACGCTGTTCAGCTATTCACTTCAGGCTGGTACGGCTGATTTCAGCCGTATATCAGCTGAAATCAGCCGTACATCGGGTGGCTTTGGGTCAGCATGTTCGGCCGACCCGAAGTGCAGAAGGAGTTCGACTCAGCCGATCCAACATCTGGATCTGCTAAGCCAAACCTCCGGCAGGCTACTCGCTGCTGTTTGGTCTATTCTTATAGATGCCGAACAGCAGTGAGTGAATAGCTGAATGCCACTGAGGGACCGAGCAGAACAGAAAAATAGTTTAAAAAGTCACACAAAAAAATAGAAAACCATTGTGCGGAGCTAGCAATGACAGCTGGCTCCGCCCCATAGGTTTTCTATTGGCCGGCGGTTCTACTGCCGTCAAAAAAAAAACTCTCCCGGGCGTTTTGGGAGTCTCCCGGTCTCGGCTGCCCAGGAGAAAAACACTGATTTTTTCTTTTTTTTTCTTTTATCTGACACGAAGCCGTGTCAGAATAGAAAAAAAATGTTTTGCCCATTGAAATGCATTGCTAGATTCTTATTGGCTATTGCAAATTGAAATAGCCATAAGGAATCTAGCAATGCATTCCAATGGGCAAAAAAATATTATTATTTTTTTCTATTCTGACATCGCTCCGTGTCAGAATAAAGAAAAAAAAAGAAAAATCAGTGTTTCTCTCCTGGGCGGCCGGGAGCAGGAGACTCCCGGAGCGCCCGGGAGAGTTTGCTGTCTGGAGATCAGTGTCCCTGGTTAGCAGGTAACCAGGGACGCTGATCTCTCTGCAAGTGGCCGGAGCCAGCTGTCAGAAGCAGGCTGTCATTGGCCGGCCGCTCGGCCAGATTCGGCTTTCATCGCGGCTCACCTGAGCCGAGGCATATGCCTCCGGCTCGACTGAGCCACTCGGCTAATTTCGGAGCTGTACGGGCTATTGTGAATAGCCCGTACAGCAGCCCTTCGGTTCTACTGAACCGAAGGGGTCCTGGGGCCGAAGCTAGCCGAAGGATCGGCCGAAGCTACTGCAAGATCCTTCGGCTGCTTTGTGAATAGACCCCATAGTGAGGGGAATCTACTAAGACTAGAGCAGACAAAATGTGCATTCTGTCTTACTGTCTGTATGTAATTGTACATGGTGAGATTACCTGTGGATCAGGATGGATGCTTGTACCTGGATGCATCCCTGGGAGACAGATTGCATGTACAATGCGTATCCCACTGCACTGCTGACCAGTATGCCCGTTGAAGATGGGTGCTGAAGTGGTTGCGGATGGCGCCGCTATAGTCCAAAGCAATACAATATGTCACCAGCACACCGGAATAGAATGTCCAAAAAACATCTTTATTGACATGTGTACATCATGTCACAAAGCAGGCAATCTTCATCAGGCTCAAGATTGCATGTACAATTACATTCAGACAGTCATGGACACATGCGGACGCTGTCACCCTGTCATTCATTTATATACATATTGTTTTCTTAATTTTCTCAACTTACAATTTACAGTATGTGCGAGCAACCGCCATTTTTTCTTTCTAATCACACCTCCAGGATTTTAATGGTGTATAATATTTGTCACAAACAACCCTCAAAATACTCCTGCACACTCAGAGGCTCCCAGCCATCTACTTTCTTACTAATGGTGGACATCCCAGACTTCAGGAACTGAAGTGTATGCTGTTATAATGACAAAAATATAACATTATACAGATATACGGTGCTGAAAGCAGTAAAGTATTATTGTGGTTTCTGTAAATGGCTTTTTAGCATGTATAGTATCATGTCTTATTGTATACAGTTTTGCCAATAACAGCACTTCCTTTTGAAGGCTGACAATGCTAAGCCACTTGCATACAATTAGCAGCAGCATTGTCAGCCTGTAGTATGCGCTACTTCATTTTTCTCTTGGCTGTCTATCTGAGAGCCATGATCTGCAGCCCAATGGCCAACTGAAAGAGTTCACATGGCAGTCTGGCAACTCTGCTACTAGTTGTGAGACAGTAGCATAGGAGTCAATTTATAAACAATTCCCAGAGCCATTGGCCCTGGCAATCTCTGGGAAAGTTCGTTCTGTGCGAATGAATGCACAAAACAAACGTTCTTGTGTATGCTCTTCAGCTTCATCTAGTGGCCATAATGCGGTATTACAAGATGACATTCGAAAATGCATTCAGTATTAGCATAAATTGCTTACTTACTTCTGATCCTTTCCCTACATAGGCCTTTACCTCCAGAAGAGCTGGCTCACTTAATCTATGAAGCTAGTGGACAGGATATCAGTATTGCTGTTCTCACACAGGTAGGACGTCATGTGAGATTTCATCAATATGCAATCATCTGATTTGTGTCTGTGTAAGGACATGTTGTCGTTAGCAAACAATTAAGCTCTCCCTTAAATTTTTTTAATGCTGGTAGTGTTTTCATGTGTTGATACCTTACACATTTGCTCTATTCTTTCCCAGTGCAATCAGAATGACACTTTGTTTAGATTCCACCCATAGACCATGCTGGGAGGGAACACACTACAGAGGTGTATACATGTTCGTGGTGTGTTTATAAGGTTAGTAAATCAACCCCTTTACCTCCACTTCCCCGCTTCACCCTGTACCTTTAAAATCCCCCCTTCACCTACACTCCCTGCCTTTCTATGCCCCCACCATCCAATCTAGTGTTGATCTCACCAGTGACCAGATTACCCACCACTAGCTTCCTTGGTGAGCCCCACTCCCAACACACATCACAGATATGACCTAGTCTAATCTGTGCCCCCAGACCAGTATTACATATCCTCCAACTAGTATCTAGGATTAGCCTACCCCGTTTTCCCCAAATAGTCATCCTTTGTACACTCTGGACTTGTTATTGTTTGTTAATTCTTGCATGTGTTTTACGCCTTTCTTTTCTGTACTGACCATTCATGTATGCCTTTTTTACTTGAAAACCCAATAAAATATTTTGTTAAAAAAAATCAAATAAATAATTTGCAAATATACTAGGCATGGTACAGCACCAACAATGACATACATGTTTCTAGACAGTCCTTGGATCACAATGATCCAACGATGATGATGATTGGAAATGACAGAGAAATCCCTACACACTGCTCAGTATTTCTTTACTCAGCCAAATCACGCTTTAGATTTTAAATGAGATCTTGTGCCTGCCGTCTGTGCTGTGAACCAAGGATCAGCCTGTAAAATCACTGGAAATTATAGCATCACTATGGCCTCATTGACACAGTGTGAATGAGGCCTTAGTGAAATTGATCTAGTGTGTGCTTTGCATTTATTCTTTTCCCCTAAACTCCTGTGTTTACATTTACACATGTTCAGATGCATTCAGAATATCTAATATGCCCCAGGGCACACATATCTCTATATTTTCTAAACACAATGAAACTGAATGTACCTGAACACAAGCAAACATACAGTGTGCATTATACCATTCAAAATAATTTAAAATAATGACGTGCATTCACATGTCACATAAATGTATAAATGCATATAGTCACATGTATGTCATCACCCATGATGCTACAGGGATGTCATTACTTCTTTGTGAATTAAAGTGTCACTACACTTTAACAACAATCCTCCCCGCATGCATTGCGAGAACTTTGACCAACTTCATTGCAAAGTGCCAGCTGTTACAGATTGTATTGGACTACTAGCAGCCAATTCAACCTTCTTGAGTTTTTAGCGGAATGGCTCTCTTACTATACATGATCATAAGCGAGAAAAACTGCTAGCAACAACAGTGAGCAAATTATATGAGCTGGAAACTATAATTCTTGGAAGATCTATACATCAGAGTTCTACAGAACATACAAGGATGACATGGCTGAATATTTTGCCATTTTAAGAAAGTCATATCTGGCTGTATATTGAGATGGAAAGCTAATATTATGAGCGTAAATTATAATATTATTAATAATAACTGCTTGTGTTTATTAACAATCTGCTTGTGTAGTAGTTCAACATGCTATATATTGCCTGGAATTCATCTAATTCATAAAGAGTGTCTTTAGAATTCCATTGTGCAGCCGCAGAAAAAATGTTGGTGCTTGCCCCAGATTCATGTACCTGTACATGTATTTGGAGAAAGCATTTCCATTTGCAGTGAGCCTGGCATTTCCATACTGTACAATCCATCCTTAGTGCAGCCCACCACCTCCCATGGCTGCCGCACCTGCCACAAAGCGGTGACGCTACCAAGGAATTTTACTAGTGGTTGGACCTGATAGGGAAGCTGAGGAACTAGCTTCCCATCAGGTACACTGTCCTGGTGATTGACAGCAGGCAATGGATGGATTCCATAGCCAATAGACAGCCTGCTGACATCTTTACACTGCTTGCTGTCAATTACTAGAAGAGAGGACCTGATTGGAAACTAGTCCCTCGGCATAACCATCAGGCTCTGCCCACTGTCAGCGTTACTAGTTGTTAAGGATACTGTTGGCTTCGTGAGGCTGAGGATGTGCATTGGTTGCTAGGACTCTGGCGGCTGGCGGTGTCCTGGCAATCAATGAAGCCTCAGCAGGAACCTTCATGAACCACAATGCCCCACTCTGAGAACTCTGCATGCCAGCTTATATTTGGTCCTATACCTGACCAGATTTGGCTTGCTAATCTGTAAACTGGCAATAACTCTTTTTGAATCCGTCACAGCCAAAAGCAACGGGTTCTTAAAATAACATTATTAAGAACTACCTGAATCTGTCGCAAGTGTCGGTAAAGCTACTGAAACTGGCGATAGGGCTTTTTTTTTATTTGACAGAGGACCTTTTAAAGGTCCATAATGCCAGAAACGTGGTGCAAAGCTTTTAATTAAATTCTCTCCAATGTTTTTAACAAAACTGATTTTGCTCTTTAATAAATTCTAATATATACATTACCGCTTTCAAATTATTTTGTTTCGAAAAGGGAAATTAGCAGATAAAAACTAAAAAGTTGGCCCCTGTATTAAAAAAATTCAAATAAGAGCTTTTTACTTAAATACTATATGTATACATGCCACTGTCATTATAGAGATATGTATTTATTATGGCAGTCTTAGTAAAGTAGACACTGATGTGTATTTAGAGCTGATAATAAAGCAGACACTGATATGTGTGCATTTTTGCAGGAAATCATGCTGTACCTGGCCATGTATGTCCGCTCTCAACCCATTCTGTTTGGAGAAATGCTCAGGCTTCGGATCGGTCTAATTATCCAGGTGATGGCTACTGAGCTAGCCCGCAGCCTAAACTGTTCAGGTTAGTGACACACATGCCTTTGATCACCTCATTGCTGGAATTCAATTTTACTGCTGGCATTAAACAAGGATTTCACTAACTAGATTTGCATTAACACTAAACATTTATTCTGATCCAGACAGTTATTTCTTATGGGTTTTTTTGCGAAATGTTCTTTCTGTGATTTCAGGTGAAGAGGCCTCAGAAAGTCTGATGAGCCTTAGTCCTTTTGACATGAAGAATCTTCTTCATCACATCCTAAGTGGAAAGGAGTTTGGTGTGGAACGCAGCAGTAAGTGAATATGTTGTGTTGACTTTGTAACATAAATCAGCATCTCCGCCATCTAGTGACCCGTTAAAGTGACCAGTGGGTGGTCCAGTGGGCCATTGGTGGATGAGTCAATTACATTTCTGTTTGGTTTTTTTTTTGCAACTGCTTAATTTTGGTTTATGTACATAAAATCCAATGAGAGTGTCAGCACAAAGGTTTCACTTTCTTCTTCACTTTCTCTTTCCAAAAAACGACAAGATTTGAGAAAGGTTCCTTCCAAACTATGGGAAATCTGAAATTAGCTACTACTTCTAGTCCCAGTAAGGGTGAATTTCCCAATCAGGAACACAGCAATAAAAACCCAAATGGTTCTAAGCTACAGTCTATTAACAATGAAAAAGAAAATATCCCTTTAGGTACATTTTAAGTTACCAGTAACAGCATTCTGATTTCATGACAAAGTAAACTGCTGAGTAACTGGACGATTTCACAAGTGGGCTTTATGGTTTTTACTTAAATGTAAGGTTTCTGTATCAAACAGTCAAAAGATGACATGGGGTAAGTGTCTACAGTTCTGTTGCCTGTAATAGACTGTCACCACCAGTTAAAAGAATCCACAATGCCATGGTTGATGCCTCAGGAACACTATCCACTTTAGATTGAGGATACATTAAAGAAGTATAATGTTAGAAAAAAAAAAGCTATTTACCTGAATCCCTGTACTAGACACAGATATATCCGACTTCTACCAAGCTCAAATTGTATAATTATTGTTGGTATTTGTGATCTGTGGATTCTGGTGTGGGGTCCTGAGTAGGGATGAGCTCAGGTTTGGACTGAACCTGGTCCAAATCTGACCTCCTCCAAACATGGAAGGAAGCTTGTTCCACTGCTGTCCAATCAGCTGCGGTCGGAGAATTCCCCACCTGCAGCAGCACAAATGCCAAGGGGTGGGGTGCAGTGACATCATTGACCTTATATGGCCACATGGATATATTTAGCCAATGACACTGGCGTAATATGGCCATGTGGCACTATAATGTTAATGACAAGCATCCCATTCCTTTGTTTATGTGCAGGTGTGGTGCTGTGAATGTCCCAGCCCACAGCTGATTGTGAGGGTGTCTCATGGCATGGAAATGTTGAAATAGGACTTGGGTGTAAAAAAAGCGCTATCCAAAATGAATTATGCAGTCATCTTACTGCTTTTATTCAGAGTGCCCTGTTCCATTTTATTAATGTGTATTTGTAAGGACTGCAGGGTCCACTTGTTGGTATAGGTACTATAGTTAAAAATAGTGTTCTGCAGCATTTGCTGACTTAGAATAATTCTCTGTTGTTACTTCCTTAGTGCGTCCGATTGATTCAAGTGCAACCAGCCCAGCTATTTCAATCCATGAGATGGGACACACAGGAGCCACCAAGACAGAAAGATGTGGCATTACTAGGCTACGAAGTGAAATTAAACAAGTGAGTTTTGTTTTGTCACCACGATTCCACCTCGATAACTCATAAAGATCTAATAAATGTGCCACAATTCATGAATACATAGAGCAATCAGTGATCTCTATGGAATTTCTTCCTGTTAGTTCCCTGGCAACCACAGCAATTGTCCTGGAGTTGTCTTGGAAAATAATAATAAAGCTCAGACATTAGGTATCCCTAGAAAGATACCAAAGACATAAATGAAGTTACATTTGTGAATGTGTGAACATAACCAGTGATGAAAGCTTTATTTAATAATATGTTGGATAGAGCAACATAAGTAGCTTTTAGCTCAGGGATGGGTAAGGGTAAGGAGAAAACTGTTTGGGTGCCTCATATATGTCCTTTGCCTTTTCACATAAGTTATGAATTGTATTGTATGTAACTGGGCTATTAGTAAATGGAGAAGGTAGGGGTGTTTTTCCAAATTGTAATGAAAGTGAAAGTTCACCGCAGAATGACTCAGTAAACATTAAATAGCCATATAACACACATACCTTGATAAATGCATGGCACCATGCTTGATTTTCTGTGCTCCGGTTGTCCAGCAATCAGCATTGGAAAATGCCAGCTATTGGCAGAGACACCATGCAACTCATGGTGTTGCTCAGCTACCACATACTCTTAGCATCAGGGCACAGAGGAAGCACATTCAAGCAGTTTCCCATTAGACTTTGCAATCACAGGACATAGATAGCACGAGAGGGGCTGAGCGTCACCATGAATAGCATGTTATCCCTGGTAAATACCCAGCAGTTTTCAATGTTCATTGAGTAATTCTAGGGTGTATTTCCACTTAAACGTGCAGGTAAATTAAGAATTTGAGAACACCCAATGTTCTAGTAAGTAGTTCTAGTTCGTTCCCAGTGGTCCATACATTATGGCAGTTATATGGACTCTAATATTCTCATTTTGACCCTCACAGGATCATGTGATTTAAAGGGAGAGAATGATAGTTAGTAACAGTTTTATTTTGATGGGCTTTAACTGAGTTAAGTGAAAAGTTACTTTGCTAAGTGAACAGCCCATACCCTTAGAAAATCAACCCATTAATTGTATAATTAATTGTATCCGCTACTCAGTGGCCATACACAGCTTCTTCTAGTTTGAAATCTCCCAAGTGTCTGATAGCTAGGGGTATGTGGACCTCATAAACAACAATAATAATATTAAAACAACCAAAAAAAAGCGATACCATTTTTCTAAAATGACATTGGGGTTATGTTATTTTACTAGTTTAAATGTATACAACAATGGAGTTTTCCTTATTTCAGTATATGCATTTTGTTCTAAGGTGTTATATTTTCTGCTTTCAGATGGATAGGAGGTTTAGTGCTGATGATCAGGTGAATGCGGCCGTGGCTCATTTGCTTCTCATGTATTATTATTAACAACTTAAACAGTTCTAAATATTAATTTTTAGGTCTAATTCCTCCTTTCTGCTTTTTGTGGCTTGTGGTGGTGTGGAGTTCATACTTACGAAATTATTTTGTGTTTGTAGATTTAACAAACTTGTCTCTGAAAACTTCTGTCATGCCTATGTTATTGCATTATCTCTCCAATCAGACGCACAAAACCAATAAAAATCCAACTTTATTGTTGTAAATTCCATGCAAAGATCAAAATACAAGGTATACGCCACCGCAGTATCTTTCACACTGCAACGTCTCTCACGCGTTTCACCACCTGGGCGTAATCATGTTTTACTCCCTGCTAATTGTATAGTTTTCCAGTTTCATTTTTACTAATATATTCTTAGTATTAAACTTGTGATATAAGGAGATTAACCCCCTCCCGCCCACAACTTTTTTATTAACATTCTCTAGCACGATCATGTGCTGTGGATATGTTTGTAATCACCCCCCTCTAAAAAATAGCAGCTGACCCTTCACATGGCCGCAGGCTCTCATTCCTGGCTGTCACTGATGATTTGGTTCATGATCATGTGATCACTATGACAACTATAACGCATTCAGGCTAGAGGCTTCATTGGCAAAATAGACATTTACCTACAGGTAAATACTGCCATCTTCAGGCTGCAGCGGGATCTGCAGTGCCATCTATTTAAAGGGGAACTATAGTTTGCTTCACTAATCTCCACTCCAGCAATGCGACGTGTGCAAGCTCCATCCTTGCCCCTCACATCATAGCCTGCCTTTCCTCTGGATTGAGTTTTTTCCTCTGGGTTCTGCGCCTTCTGCAATTTTGATTGGCATGCACACGGGGGTTAATCCATCTTGGCACCAAGGAATGCAGAGATTGTGACATCGTGGATGGAAAGGGAAGGTGACCACAGCACGCAGAGGGAACGCGGAAGCATATGACACAAGCATAAGTGTTTTAGATGCCTAAGATTCCAGTGGAAGTTATAGCTCTAATACAAAGCAAAGCTCTCTTTAACTTATGATATAATTCTACAACATTATGATGTTATAATTTTTATTATAACATTTGGCATCTGATGGTCTCCCTGATAAGACTGCTCATTCTGTACACAAAATCTATTGGTTGCCATCTTGTGTAGCTAGAAGCAGGATGATTTCCATTTATATGGTTCAATATGTAAACAAAAGTATTTGTTTCTTAACTAACATGGTGGAAATGTTTTAACTATACGTGACCAGTATGCAGTGCAGGCATTGTAGAAGGCACATTACCAAGATTATTTACTGCATGGACATCGTGTATGCCCACCAGCAGCTCTGTCAACGTGCTTGCTTGGTGAAGACTTTTGTTTCTCTGTAGGTTTTGTAATCATGCCTGTTGTGATTGCCACGTACAGTGCGCTCCCTAAACATGTTAACACTATGAGAGACACTCTTAGTTTGAATTCTCCGGGGACTTTCTGGTTCTACCAAGAGTCAAGATATAGTCCCCTGACACACCATCTAGTAATTGCAGCCATATGATAAGAGGCACCTGCTCCTCCACCCATACCCCTAGCAAATGTTCTGTACAGGTCTGTTATTCAACATATGAGGAGAACAGTACTGTATGATATATTGTGTTGTTGTCTTATATGTAAATGAGATTAGACAATTCCTACATTGTATATATTATAAAATAAGAACTGCGGCAAACATTATATGGCGTTTTCCTAAACAGCATCACACGCAGCCTAAAAATATCTTGCTATTATGCCATTAGCTATGGAAGTTAACTTTAGGTAAATGGCAGACACTTTCATTCTTTGAGGAGACCCAGTCACCACTGAGCATTTGTAATGCCATAAATCGTCACTCTTGAGTTTTTTTAATATTGGCCTTAACTTGATTGTTTTTATTATATAATTGTATGCTTTTATAATTGTATGCTTTGCTTGCTCGATCAGTAGTAGCAGGCTGTGTCTGGCAGTTAGGCTGTCTTAGGCTGGGTTCACACCTCGGCGTTCCTAATAGGCGCGTTTTATGCGCGTTTTTGCCTTTGCGTTTGAAGCACTTTTTTTGTTCAGTGATCGTTCGACGCTCGTTTTTTAACCTCCCTGGCGGTATGATTCGCCCCACCCTTTTTTTTCTCTATCTGTTCTTCGTGGGTTTTTTATTTTTTTTTATTTTAGACTGGGCGTTTTTTAGCACGACAAAACGGGCTAAAAATACGCCCAGGTGGGAACCATGCCCATAGGGATTAGTAGGATTTCACTTCTTGAGCATTTTTCAGCGCTTCGATTAGCGCTGAAAAACGCCCAGGTGTGGCGTGTGGACCCAGCCTTAACCCCTGCCTAAGCTCAGTGCTAATAACAGACACAAAAAAAAAATGATGCATAACAATGGTGTTGTCATAGTTTCATGAAAGAAATGTAAAGGCTTTATTATTTGACATTTTGATCCTTCTCCAGCAGCCTGGACAGGTTATTGGGAGTCTAACGAGCATGACACTGAGCTGACGTGACAGGGAGATAACACAGCTAAATAACAGCACATACACCTATCCCTGAGTAGTAAAGCTAGCAAGATTTTCTCATGTCAGTCCCCGGGCTGAAAGACAGAAAATCTGTAGGTTTCTCCATCCACAATAAACAGCATGGATAGGAATCTCCACTGCCAGCCATTATATTCAGGCCATTGCAGCACATGCAGCTGCCTAAATGTCCAAATTATGAATTCATCTGATAAGATGCAGTCCTTTGTTGGCCAGGAATTTTTCACCCAGCTCGGTCAGTTTTTAAACCGACTTTTGCCGAGCTGGGTGGTGCTGTGCAGTCTTGAGCTACCCATACATTACATGGCTTAAATTTCAGATGAAATTCAAGCTGTATTTGGCTTTGACTAGCTTAAGACTGCACTATTACAACAGCATTGTTGATTGAGATTCTTAAAAAGGACCATTCCTGTGACGGACTGAACCGTCACTGGTGCTGTTGGAGGAGCCTGGGGGCTAGCCTCCTTCCTACTGACTATGGACCCAGAACTATGGAGACCCCCCTCGGACCTCTTGGGGTTACAATGAACCATTCTACCAGGTTTATATGTGGGGGGATGTACTGTACATGTTCCCTGGCATTACATTTGGATGGCCCTGTGTGTATTATAGGTACAGGCTGTGACTCCAGGAGCACTGAAGGGGGATAATTCTGGACATTGAACTGTTACAGTTAATTGGTCCCTTTTGTTGTATTGTGTTGATGATGGGATTAGGATGGCTGATTCTAGGAGTAGCTGACTCCAGGTGTAGATGAGTAAATCACACTATGATACACTCAGGAGATAATCCCATCACATGTGTCTCCTCTCCCCCTATTCATTCATTAAGGCATCGGGGAGGGGGAGGGGATGTTTGCATGCTGTTCATGTTTGATTGCGTTATGTGTTTAGACTTCTTGAACTGTATATATACTGAGCTGGTCTTCATTAAAGCAGATCCCTGTTGGAACTTACATACAGCCGGCCTAGTGTTTGTTCTGAGCTGGATTGGAACGGCACATAGCTGTAGTTCCAATCCCGTATTACCTGACAAACGAAGGATCAGACGTTGCGGTCTGACATCTGATCCATTAGTAGCAGAGGAGTGTCGGGAGAGTGGAACCGAGTGAGCAGGGGCTTGTTACATTGGTGGCAAGCGGCGGGATCTGCTCTCCAGTTATTGGGACACTCCATACCACCACAGGGAATGACCAGCTATGCAGCCTGCAGGAGAGACACGCTGAAAGACCTACTTGAGAGCCGAGGAGGGACCGCTGGGACAAAGAGCAAGGCCACCCTGGTCAGTGAGCTAGCCGAGATGGATCAGAGGGATGGTAATGCTGGACCCCGGTCAGTTGGAGACTTGTTTCAGCAACGGGTTCGACAGAGGTTGGCGTTATATGGTGCCAACCCATCAGAGACCGCCATACAGGATGCCATTAGAGACATCCAGCAGCAGGATGAGCGACAAAAGAGAGCACTAGAGCGGCAACATGAGTGGAGAATGGCGAAACTACGGCAATCAGCGAATACACCTAGAGATACCGCGCCTTTCCGTAAGTTGCCCTTTCGGGCGTTCAAACTATTTAAGATGGAGATCCAGGGAGAGAAGGTAGCCGACCTCTCTCCGAAGCAGCAGATGGAACTACTAATCCCAGCAGAAGAGCTGGCATCAGGGCAGAGTGCTGCTATCCTCTGCCCCGCACCCATAGCCCCCCTGAAGCTCCTGGGAGAAATGGCGGCCGACCCCATTTCTTCGTCACCATCTTCAGACGTGGGGGACCTTATAGATTTGAATGCAGAGGAACCGCTGTCCCATCCACTCCCAGCTGAAGAGCTGGTAACAGGGTTGCAGGGAGAAGAGGTAGCCGACCTGTCTCCCCAGCGGCAGATGGAGCATCAGGGAGAAGGTACAGCTGTCACTTCTTCCCAGCAGCTGGAAATGTTCCCAGGAGAGAATGTACCCGACACTTCTCCCCAGCGGCACCCGGAGTTCCAGGGAGGGGAGGTGAGCGTCCTCGTTCCCCAGCGGCAGTGTGGTTACCCAGGAGATGATGTGGGTGGCATCACTCTCCTGCACGAGAGTCAAGCGGACCAGTTGGAAGAGCTTTTGAATTTATCTTGTCAGACTAACACAGGTCCAGACCAGTTTGTGGTCTGGTACCTGGTTAGTCTACTGTTGGGAGGGGAGAAATGTGACGGACTGAACCGTCACTGGTGCTGTTGGAGGAGCCTGGGGGCTAGCCTCCTTCCTACTGACTATGGACCCAGAACTATGGAGACCCCCCTCGGACCTCTTGGGGTTACAATGAACCATTCTACCAGGTTTATGTGTGGGGGGATGTACTGTACATGTTCCCTGGCATTACATTTGGATGGCCCTGTGTGTATTATAGGTACAGGCTGTGACTCCAGGAGCACTGAAGGGGGATAATTCTGGACATTGAACTGTTACAGTTTATTGGTCCTTTTGTTGTATTGTGTTGATGATGGGATTAGATAGCTGATTCTAGGAGTAGCTGACTCCAGGTGTAGATGAGTAAATCACACTATGATACACTCAGGAGATAATCCCATCACATGTGTCTCCTCTCCCCCTATTCATTCATTAAGGCATCGGGGAGGGGGGGGGATGTTTGCATGCTGTTCATGTTTGATTGCGTTATGTGTTTAGACTTCTTGAACTGTATATATACTGAGCTGGTCTTCATTAAAGCAGATCCCTGTTGGAACTTACATACAGCCGGCCTGGTGTTTGTTCTGAGCTGGATTGGAACGGCACATAGCTGTAGTTCCAATCCCGGATTATCTGACGATCGAAGGATCAGACGTTGCGGTCTGACATCTGATCCAATAGTAGCAGAGGAGTGCCGGGAGAGAGGAACCGAGCGAGCAGGGGCTCGTTACAATTCCTAATAGGTTCACTTTAGATGTGCTAACATCAAGATCTGTTTACCATAGGGGAATTGCACTGATGATTGGTATTGGTACTGACGATTTCATTGACATCCAGACACCATGCTTACTGTGTATACACGTTTTGCAGAAAACTATTTGATGAAAAAGAGCAGCACTTGTTCCAATCACTTGCATCATCCTTTGTTTAGCAGCACCCATGAACACTATTGTCAGTGTAACTCCGCTTGAACTGCTTTTACTTGAATGTCATTAACATTGGGTTACCCATATGCATCTATCCTTAGTAGTAGGAGATAATAATGGAACCTGAAGTGTTCTTTGACCTACAGTGCAAGTTTATGTTACACTTTTTACTAACATAGTGACCATTACTTACTGTGCCTGCGTCCTTCTCCTGCCTGCTTTCCACCAGCTTCTATGGCATGCTTAGTAGTGTTAATATTTACACCCCTTATTTTCTATGTTCCCCTGTAGTTACATTGGCATTCTGTAAGCAGCATCCATTCATCAAGGTCTACGGTAAATCCATCATTTTTCTTGTGGCTTGTCTTCCTCTTTCGCGTGTACACTATGTAACTGTCTTGTGCTTTGTATTCTTTTCTGACATTGTAAGCAAAAATACTTGTAATAGGTTTTTCATTTAGCCTGTTCTTGATGAGACTACTTATATGGCATTCGGGATAGATGATAGACCGCCAATCACATAACTGTGGGAAGTAGCAACTCCACCCCCCACTACTCTAATGAAAATATATCTCTAGACATTTCCATACACTTCCTGACCAAAAGTCACACATTCTAATATTTTGTTGGACAGCCTTTAGCTGTGATTATGGCACACGTTGGCCATGGCATCCTTTCCATAAGCTTATGCAGTCTCACATCATATATTTTAGTCCAGAGTTGCTTTAGCTTTTAGCCAAGATCTTGTAGTGATGCTGGAATAGACGGACCCTTGTGTAAAGTCTTCTCCAGCACATCCCAAAGATTCTCAATGAGGTTAAGGGCTGGACTCTGTGGTGGCCAATCCATGTGTGAAAAGTATGTCTCATGCTCTCTCAATCCACTCAATTTGAGCCTGATGAAGCCTGGCATTGTCGTCTTGGAATATGAGCATGCCATGAGAGAAGAAAAAAATCCATTAATGGAAAAACCTGGTCATTCAGTATATTCAGGTACGCAGCTGACCTCATTTTTTGGGGATGTAATGTTGCTGAACCTAGTAATTATCCAATAGAAGGAACTTACCTATTTGCTTAGCTAAAGCCTTGTGACTTTTTTTTTACCAGGTAGTGTAATTAATATGATATTCTCATGGTCAGTTTATTTAGGCAAATAATTAAACTTGCAGTTTGGCTAGTTTCTTTAGCCGGCCATACATGCTTAGACTGGGGCCAAATACTGTAGATAGTTTTGCTGCGAGATCAAGATGTTTAGCACCAAGGCAAAACTTTTGATCTGTCGCAGGAGCATTATGAATAGTTGGCAGGAGATTATATCGCATGCATAAATAATGAAGCTGATTTAACTAAAATAGCTTTTCGTAGCTGAGCCTTCCCTGCTGTTCCAGGCAGTACATGCATCTTTAGCAGCTTTAGGCCTCATTCACACTGCCGCGCATATACGTGCGTATACGCGTATTGTACCATATGCAACATATGCAAATAAATGGCTCCATACACATGGCCGCGTATGGAGCCGTATATTTGCGTAGCGTATATATGCGCAAAAACAGAATGGAACCGAGATGCGTCCGGGCAGCGTATCTTTACGCGCATACGCATGTTTGCGCGCGTATATGCGTACAGTTCATTGAAATTTCCATTAGGAATGATGCATTCTGGGAATGCAAATAGTGCACGCATATACGTTCGTATATACGCGCATAGACACTCGTATATACGCGCATAGATGCGTATATACGCAATATACAATTTTGCTTGCGTTGTGTGTGAATGAGGCCTTAGTGCTCTTGTAAACCAATAGGTATAATGATTGAGCATGGTAGAGGCAACTTTGGTACTCTGTGGCTAAAAATCAACTCTTGCTTTGATTCATCATGATACAGAGAAGATTAGCAGCAAGCTGGCTTATGTCCAATACAACACACTTGATCAAGACAAGCTGAGGCACTGAATTACACCTAAACACATAAAAGGCACCAGAAGGTTTTCTATTACCACATTTCTACTGGTGTAAATCAACACCTGTGATGACATATCTTCTGGTTTGCAAGACCTTCATCTGGTCCAGTTGAACCTTGCTCATCTTAACCCCTTAATGCCTGAATTAATTTTCAATAATACAAAAAAAAAAATGATATGTGTTTTGGCTTTCAAGCAGATACAAAGGAAGGTGGAGATCGTAATTTGAATATAGCACATACTATGGTGAAACATGTAGGTATGATGCAAATTAGCGACACTAGGCATTTAAGTAATATAATTAAGTTATTGACCAGTACCTGCGGTAAACAATTCAAATGAAAAAAATGATCAAAAATTTATAGAATGTCATAAAATCAACAAAAAGTCAGTTGCGAAGAATAATTTTTACTCTTGGAGTTCTCAAAAGCAGTTTTTTATCTTGTTGAGGCACAGGTGAACATTGCACTTCAAATATTTGGTTACACTCTGGCCCTTACAATTTGGGTGTTTGCAGCGTTGCCGTCCACGTTCAACCACTGGCCAGTGACCCAAAGTATCTGAACAGACTTGCACTGATGGAACCTCGATTTATCAAAAAAATGCTGAAATATCAACTTTGCATGCATTACTTTTTATGTAATCAAGCAGATCACACATACATATATTTCCATA
Organism: Nanorana parkeri; assembly: GCF_000935625.1. Taxonomy (NCBI): domain Eukaryota; kingdom Metazoa; phylum Chordata; class Amphibia; order Anura; family Dicroglossidae; genus Nanorana; species Nanorana parkeri. The sequence goes on along the minus strand of NW_017306443.1, from coordinate 427,682 downwards.
ACTGCCTAATGTCGCAAAAAAGCGACAAAGCGAAATCTGCACATAACTTCGAAATTTTTCGTCACATGGAGTTGATCTCAATTTATAAGCCGTAGCAGCAAACAAAATTTACACAAATTTTCTCAAAATTAACATCAGCAGCCATGTGCATGACTGCGCTGAGGCTTTGCGTACTTCAAGCAGTTTTAGTTAACTATACTACTGCGACAGGGCGCGATCACTGCTCCCAAAACAATCTTTGGTACTTATTGAATACAAATAAACCTGCATTGGCGGAATAAACACAGTCAGTCAGGCTGCAGTCAGGCCGGGAGGGGTCGCAAAAATGCGACGCTCGTCCTCAAGTGGTTAACACACACGTTTGTTACTGTGCCTTTTAATCTCAGTGATCCGGGATGATGGAATATGAATTTGAGGGGAGGAATAAACTAGTGAAGCCAAGCTGCAATGGCTGTAGGCAAAGCATTTTTTTAGTTTGCATTTACATTCAATAATATTATCGGAGATTCGATATACACTGGCGTATTACAGGACTATGTATGAGCTGGCGGCGGTTTACCTCCTTATCTTTTGCAAGGCGGTCAGCAGAAACTGCACAGAATTGCAATAATGCAGATTAATAAGACTAGACATCACTGAATATGGAGATATTTCTAAGCAACATCCATACATCAAAGAGCCAGATGCAGCTTTGATGTTTTCCTCTTCTTTCATGTTCCAGCCAAAAGATACTTGGGCACAAATTTATTTCATATTTACATTGTCTTTATTCATATTGAAATATGTCTCCTTTACAGGGCCATATTTGACTAGAGCTACCCATAGACAAGAGATAACAAGATTATATCTATCGAGTCCCTGTAGGAAGATGCTTGGGATTTTCAATCAATCAGAATGCTCCAAAATTTGCCCAATTTGCTATTGTTTCTCCCACTAATCATTTACACTTACTCCTCTCATCATTGATGCCTCTCCCCTCAACATTGACACTACTTGGAGGCTTAAATGTATTCAGTTTAGAGGTATTTAGAGCATTTATCCGCTCTCAAATTACAGCTTACATTGAGGTTTAGTGGCTCAATGGTCTAACAACTGATCAATCCCTCTTAAGTCTATTTCTCTGCCTAAAAAAATGGTTAGAGCTTGATAAATGCATCAAATGGACAATGACATCTAATGGGCCATTGAATTTGCCCTGCTTTTCTTCTAGAATCAGCCCATTTAAAGTTGGTATATCCTTTATGAGTGAACTAAATTTATGTACTCTTCCTGTTCCCTTGGAATCTCCAGTAGTGAGTGACACCTTCTTACTGAAAGTCTGACTTCGTACCCTTCAGTCATCAATGCTCCTGTTTTCTAAATTCTTTATTTAGTAGCGCACAGGGTGTGCAACCAGATGTATTAATTCACTTTGACAGAATGTTACAAATAGCCAACATCTTGGCAGCGGCCTGGACCACCGCATATGGCGACACAAGACAGGTATCAGCTACACATTCAGTATTCAACTATCACTTTAAGAAAAGAGGTTATATTAAACCATCGTCGGTGGACTTCCCAGCTGCCATCCAAAACAGACAGTAAGGTCTTGATTTTTGTGAATAGAGCGGCGCGACTGCTGAAGCTGATCGCCAGCAGGCAGGATCCTGAAGGGGGAGGAGAGGAGGAGCTGGGGAGAAGGTGAAAGAGTAGAGCGAGATGGGAAAAGAGGGAGCAGGAAGAGACAGAAAAAAGTGAGAGTGAAGAGGAAGAAAAGGCCACCTTGAGAGCCTCACTCCAGGAGTCCGAGATATTCCGGAGAGGAGGTGAACTCATACCACTCGAATCAGGTAGAGCAAAACCAAGCAACCATCCCCCTGAGGGAACTGGTGAGGTCCTTCATCTGCCTGATGTCACAGATCTTGCTAAGCCAGAGCTGGATGGTGGGAGGAGAGACCTGTCTCCACAGGGCCAGGACGCATGCTCGAGCCGCATTGACAAGGTGAATCACCACCGAACGCTTGTATCCCCGTAGAGGACTCGAGTTATGATGGAGCAGAAAATACAAGGGAGCCCTGGGAATTCTTGAGTCCGAGAACCTCTGAGTGATGGAGTGGACTTTGGTCAAGAACTCCTGGATTGAAGGACAGGACCAGAACATGTGGAGCATGCCCACAGTGGAGCAGCAATCACTAGTGTCCGGGTAGATCATTAATATGCCACAAACTTTAGAAGCCCACTGCAAACAATCAACTAATTTCATCCTATCCGATTGCTTAAAGGAGAACTATGAGGTGAGTGCTTTTCACTCACCTCATAGTTCTAGCCGACCTTCTAGCCGACCAGTAGATCGGGAGGTGAGCAAACGCATACCGGCGTTCGTTCACCTCTCGATCCTGTCACGGCTCTCTGCCGTGACAGGGGAGGGGCTGGATTCCCCCCGCTCCGATCTGCCAGCACTGCCTGGCGGAACGGACGGGGGAGGGGGCGGGTACAGCTGGCTCTGCCTCTAGATAGGCAGAGCCAGCTGTCAGTCACGCAGCTGGGCAGATCCAGACATAATTGTAGGGATCCGCTTCAGCTGCGGCGTCTCAGTATACCGCAAGCTAAAGCTCGCGGTATACTGAGCCTAGGGTGATGGGAGGACGCTAGTTTGTGTCCTCCCGTTACCCTAAGGAGAACTATGGGGAAAAGCCTTTACCCCATAATTCTCCTTTAATTCTTATTCAAGCTCAAGAAAGTCAGTGAAAGTCAGTGATACCCTTTATAGGCTAATATAGGTTAAAGATGCAAGTTTTCGGGATTTCTTAGATCCCTTCTTCAGGTTTTGTACATTTCTCAATGTAGAACATGCGAGGCATGTTCAATTAATCAACCAATCAGACAGTAAGAAAATCTGCCTCATTTGCTATTGTTTTTCCCACTGATCATAGACACCTCCTCTCCTTATTGTTGACACGACTTATAAGCTTGGGCGTATTAAGTTTACAGCTATCAGTTTACACATATCTGTCACTTTCTGCACTAATTAATGTCTAATCATTTCATTTTTACATGAAGTGAACAATAATTTGTTCAAATCCCTATTTTCTCATAAATCGTTATTTTATCTCGTAAGATGTTATTTTACATAATCTCAAATGGCTCCTATTCATTTTCTCCTCCATAGACAGCTGCTGAATCTCCCAGTTATCACTACCCTGAAGCTGGTGTTATTTTAAAGGGGTGATAACCTGTGCGAATTGACTTTTACATTGATTTTATTATGGGATGATATAGTATAATAGCACTGAAAGTGATATAATATTATTAGTAATGGTAAAATACCACCACTTAGAGAGCCAACTAAAAAAAGCATGTTGTGTGTGTGTTAATTGAGATCTGGATGTTATAGGCGTAGTATCAAAGAAATAACAGAAAAACAAACAAGCAAGTTTGTGAGTTGAGCCTAATTAGTCTGAGAATGTTTTTATGCTTATAACATTGACATAATGTAACAGAAGTTAAAAAAAATTGGCTACAAAAGTGTGATTTTACATTAGATTAGTATATGGTTCAGTTGTTACCTTAGTATATACAGTCATGGCCAAAAATATTGGCACCCCTGCATTTCTGTCAGATAATGCACCACTTCGTGCTGAAAATGGTTGCGATTACAAATGTTTAGGCATTCTCATGTTTAGTTCTATTGTTTGTATTGGTATGACACAAAAAAGTGGAGAAAAAAAAGCCAAGTCTGAAACATTTCATGCAAAACTCCAAAAATGGACTGGACAAAATTATTGGCACCTTCTCCAAATTGCAAGAAATAATTGCATTCCAAGTTTTTGTGGAAAAGCATGGACAATCTCAAGGTTACAAGTCCATCTCCAGAGATCTTAATGTTCCTGTGTCCACTATGCGCAACATTGTCAAGAACTTTAGAGCCCATGGCACTGTAGCCAATCTCCCTGGATGTGGACAAAAGAGAACAATTGTTTAAAGATTGCAACAAAGGTTTGTTCAAGTGTTGGATAAAGACCCTCAATCAACTTCCAGACAAATTCAAGCTGACCTTCAGGGACAGGGTACAACTGTGTCAGCTCGCACTATACGTAGGAGACCCAGAAGGACCTCACTGCTGACACAGAAATATAAAAAAAAAGCCATATTGGAGTTTGCCAAAACTTACCTGAGGAAGCCAAAATCCTTTTGGGAGAATGTGTTGTGGATAGACGAAACAAAAGTACACCCTTTTGGTAAAGACCATCATTCTGCTGTTTTCAGAAAAAGAAATGAGGCCTTTAAAGAAAAAAATACAGTCCCTACAGTCAAACATGGTGTAGGTTCACTGATGTTTTAGGGTTGCTTTTCTGCTTCAGGCACTGGATGTCTTGACTGTGTGCATGGCATTATGAAATCTGAAGACTACCAAAGAATTCTGGGGTGCAATGTGGGGCCCAGTGTCAGAAAGTTGGGTCTCTGTCAGAGGTCATGGGTCTTACAGCAGGACAATGACCCAAAGCACACGTCAACAAGCACCCAGAAATGGCTTCAGACAAATGAGTCCAGATCTAAATCCAGTCGAGCACCCATGGAGAGATCTCAAAACAGCCGTTGGGAAAAGAAACCCTTCTAATCTGAGAGACCTGGAGCAGTTGGCGAAAGAATAGTGGTCCAAAATTCCTGTAGGGAGGTGTAAGAAACTAATTGATGGTTACAGGAAGCAATTGATTTCAGTTATTTTTTCCAAGGGCTGTGCTACCAAATATTAATTTAGGGTGCCAATAATTTTGTCCAGTCCATTTTTGGAGTTTTGCGTGTAATGTGCCAGATTTGGCTTTTTTTTCTCCACTTTTTTATGCCATGCCAATACAAACAATAGAAATAAACATGAGAATGCCTAAACATTTGTAATTGCAACAATTTTCTGCGCAAAGTGGTGCACTATCTGACAGAAATGCAGGGGTGCCAATATTTTTGGCCATGACTGTAGGTCATATGAACTAATATAAATGTAAAGTGTAGAAAAGTCCAATGGTGGGTACCAGATAATCGCAAAAGCCATTCATGTGCTCTCAAGCAAAGTATATACAAATGATCCAATGGAAGATGCACTTGCTGGTATGTTGCTTCAATGCAAGACCCGTGATTGCCTCTTCCACTGAGCGGTTTTTAATGGGTTAAGGGTAGATGTGTACATAGTGGTAGTGCATGTTATGCAGTGCTTAAAGTGGAAATAATTAATGTGAGATTCCAAATATCAGGGCATTTTGGCAATTTTGTCTCCTGCTTTCTTAAGTTCCATGTTACCTAATTTGGTATGCTGAAATTTTGTAGTTACATAAAAATGGAAGCCCCTGTTCGATTGTTTATAAAACTTTGCTAGTTTCCTTCTGCTTTTAAGTGCTTTGATTCTTTTTACCTTGCAGGAAATCACTGTTTTTTTTACCTTCATGGAAATTTAACCCTGGACGATCCTACTAACCCCAAACTTTTGATTTTATATCTATATGTATGCTTTTCACTGATGAGGCTTTCACTTTTCATTTCAGAGATGCAGCAGTCCTTCATCTCCCACTGGAACTTTGTCTCCAACAGCATCCTCTGGACCCCAGCTTATATGGGATGATCACCAAGGCCAGTGGCTAAGAAGAAGAAGACTCGATGGAGCCATCAACAGGGTTCCAATGGGCTTTTATCAGAAAGTATGGAGCCTCCTTCAGAAGGTAAGTGATAAAAAGGGATCTAATATTTGTCATGTTTAATGCTTTTGCATATATATATATATCTATATATCTATA
>NW_017306443.1:412161-421743 GCF_000935625.1 Nanorana parkeri | reverse complement strand
TATATATATATATATATATACTCCATGTACATATCAGGACAATATCTAAAAATGTAAAATAAATCAGCTGGAGACTTACATTAAAAGACTTCATACCACACATGACAATGGTTACTTACTGCAACAACAATTCTGGTCATGTGACTATTTTGCAGTAGGAAAAACTTTGCACACAATTCCCAAGTAATGAGCATCAAACCAAAGAAGCAAATAGTCCCGCTGCTGCTAGGGACCTAAGATATCATTTACCTGGAGCCACTCCTCTATATCTCAGCCTCGCCTAGGCTGACAACATAAGTCCTCCAAAGGAAGAGATTCTGGGAGCAGCTATTGAATGCACAGAGGTTTGAGAAAATGTAAAAGACAGATACATCAGGAAAAAACAGCTACTTCCTTAAGGTTTTTTGCGTTAGCTTTTTAGCAAAATGCTTAATATATGTCTTTATGATTAGGCATCTGTTTTTGCAAAACGCGTCAAGGCATTAGCTTTTTTTCTTCTCATGTATCTGTGCTTTACATCTCAATACATCTCTGTCCATTGCACTGCTCCACTAAAGTTCTTTTCCTTTTCTGGACTAAAGATCATCAAACCTTAGCAGCAGAGAGACCTTCAGAATTTATATATATGTTAATGTTGTATTGTTTGATGTCACGGCGATACATATGATAAAGTTATGACTTGAAAAAGTGAATGTAGTTTTTTTTTGCCTTCCTTTTTTGCTTTGCATCATAATTAATTTTTTAGATATATATACAGCATATACTGTATATATGAAATATTATAAGATACCGCCCATTGCAGAGTTTATAGTACTAGTTGAAGGAATAGGGGACTGCCTGTTTAATACTCACTCTGGGACTGTAATTAGCCTTTTTGTCTACCTGCATGTTTTCATGAGAATGCCAATGCAGAGTGTCCCTGGAGTTGATTGAACCAAGCACACGAGTGCTGCAAAACAAGAATACATAATGGCTAATTTACCGCTATGTTTCTCATAACATCGTCATGCAAAGGAGCAGGTAACCACCTAACAGTCATTACATTTATAATTTAAAGATTTCAGATCCTCAGATATTGGATAGGAGGACAACCTGCACACATACAGGTTAGCTATGGACATTCAAAAAGTAGTCCCAGAACAAGACCGCAGTACTATTAAGGTCACATGTGTGTTGGTAGTCAGGAGTATAACCTATTACATTCCATAAATAACCAGTAATGATGATGAGTATCCTGTATTGTATTTGACCTTGTGATACGGTGAGTCAGCACTACCATCAAATATATGCTTCCTGAAAGAACACAATTTGTTCTAGATGGCATTCTAGTCAGCAGACTTGGATGCTGAGGCCTTATACTTTAAAAGAGACAGTTATACTCCTCCCAATTAGTACTGGTCAAATTACATTAAACCTTTGGTTTTAATACAATGACAAGAATGGGTTGCTGGAACATCAGGTTAAGTTATGAAACAGGCAGGTTTTATCAGAGAGCTGTAGAGAGACAGAGTTATAACACTGAGATATGTGATCTCAGCAAAACAAGGTGGAATGGTAATGGAGAGTAAAGTTGCCCATAGTGGTGTTACATTGTTATATTTAGTACTATCATGTTCAAGAAGATAGCGCAAGCACAGTTTGGGTTCCTGTTCTGTAGGCCTGTTAAGAAAAGCTTTATTAAACTGAAGTAAACTTATTTCTGAGAAACAAAATAATTCCATGTCAGGAATATCACAATTTGGGAGTGTCCCAACAGGCCATATTACAGAAGGCAGAAGAGAGTACAATGGGCCAAGAAGGGTTGGGGAATGAAACTTATAGCAGCAGAAAATTTGTTGAGATGTGTACTAATACTGAATCCCTCCACAAAAAAGTCCACATTGTCATAAAAAGCAGTATTTACCACGTGCCCGTGGCAGACATCTACATTAAGATCACCAACACCTTTCTTCTTTGCTGGTCCTACAGCAGCTCAAAAGAAGAAAAAACACTGAAAAGCTCACTCACTACAATCTCACATTTAGTTTGCTAATTTGTACTGAGATTGTAGTCCATCCCGGGAGCGAGCTTGGAGCAGTGGCTACTTTACAACACACAGAGGGACCATGGGGAACAAAAGTAACCACCCTCCAGAAGGAAGGACAGTGTTGGCATGAATTCAGAGATTATTTGAGGATCTACTCATATATAAGATTTAACTCCTGTGTTTAGTGTCACTTTAAGTTTTTCATTCAATCACTACTCTAATGCTTCAGGACTCATTCCCTTTTGTCGGTAATTTGGTGATCTGAGAACCCATGCTTGTGATACCGCAGAGCTATTTTCCAACACACCCTCTGCAGACTCCTTGCTCTCTTTCGCATGCAGAAAGCCTGATATAAAAAGTGTCAACAATTGGAATTTCTTTTAAAGCCACCAATCAGATTCAGACATGCCTTGGCAGGTAATTGAGGATACATGAAGTAGATAATGGACGTTAAACATCACAGGCTTCAGGAACTACAGCCACAGTTAACCAGTGAGAGCTTAATTCTGTTAGCAGAGAATTCAGATTAAATGCAGTAAGTCAGCTTTCAATGGACATACATCTTCTATTTGAGTAGTTCAGGAGATAAATGTGCTGGCGTTCCGCTCGTGTGATTATGTTGGTGGTAAGAAAAATGGTCTCTGAGAGTAATTATGTATAGATCCTGTCAAACCAATGCAGTGGGTTGTGGAGAGAATAAAAATGAGATGAAGATAATACATGAAGTTTGAGTTCCTGCTCTAATAAATATTCATATTATGCTCATAAATTTTCGTTCTAGTTGTGTGATTATTATTATTTTTTTACAGTGTCATGGATTGTCGATTGATGGATATGTTCTTCCATCCTCAAGCACACGAGAGGTATACTAAACACTGAAATGTGCATAATACAATTAAAAGAAAATATAGAATTCAAAAAATAAATAAAAACTATGACATATGCCTGGTAATCTTCTTTATTGTTATGGTATCAATAGACTAGCTTTAAGCAAAGAAAAACATTACGTTGCTCAATAGTTTTGCTTGAAGAATGTGTGGAGCAAATTATTTTATTGTCAATGGCAGCTAATAAGAATTCTCTGCCTGGTACTGCCTTTGACAAGTCTATAGAAGGTGACACTTTTGATGAATGTTAAAATGTCAAGGGCTACCAGTGCAAAAACCTAACTGAGTTTTTTTTTGCAATGTTTTGTTTTCAATTGATATTTGCAATATGTATTTTTAAATATGTTTTTCTTTTCTTTTTTCTATAGATGACAGCTTGTGAAATAAAGTTTGCTGTTCATGTTGAATCTGTCCTCAACCATGTTCCTCAGCCTGAGTACAGGCAGCTGCTAGTAGAGGCCATGCATGTTCTCACTTTAGTGTCAGACATGGAAGTAGACAGCATGGGAGGCATCATCCATGTGGATCGTATTGTGCACATGGCCAGTGATCTGTTCCTACAGGACCAGGTAAGAAAGAGTTTCTCTTCTGCTTTTGATACTAAATTTCTTTCCTTCTTAATCCCTACTCCAAAACAGACCATCATCCACCATAGCATCACGCAGACACATCTAAGACCAATATATCTTTCCATAAAACCTAATTTCTCCCATTTCCAGTTTGGAAAAGGGTGTTATCATCCATTTGGCACAAGTAACTGGAGAGGCAGGGTCTAGTTCTGACTTTAAAGGAGAACTATGGGGTTCAGGCTTTTCCCCAGAGTTCTCCTTAGGGTAACAGGAGGACACAAATTCTGTCACCCTAGGCTCACCCTAGGCTCAATATACTGAGATGCCGCAGTATACCACGAGCTGCTGCTCGCGGTATACTGAGACGCCGCATTTGAGTGAAAAGCACTCACCTCATAGTTCTCCTTTAAGTCAGATTGTTTCCTTCATCAATATGAGCAGCATTATATGTTAATAATTTAGAAACTCTTAAGTTATCACTAGGCATGGATTTATGGAAAGACAGCATACAGTGGCCAGCAGTCAGGGTGGTGGTAAAAGAATACCCTTGTTACAACAATCATTTTTTTCACATGTCTTATTTTGTCTTATCAAGTCTTCAAGTAAATAATTCACTTATTAACAATATATTGCTTCAACTGTTTAGAAAAGTGTGGTCTCAAAGATCTATGTTCACAGGAAATGATGCAATAAAAGTTTTCTGGGGGTACAATTAAACTGGCCTGGGGACGCATAATTGAAATCTCATCATGATGCTGACAAATTTGTTTGATTGTTTTTTTTTTGTATATGACAAATATGATTAACCAGGAGATATCATGAGGTGCTAATTCACACTTTGGGTCAAGGAGCAGCATCATATATCCCAGCTTCCAGGTCCTTGTAAATGCTCAACTCCAGATAAATAAACTTTGGGCTGTCTATATAATATTCCTTCAATATATTCCTTCCAGATATACATTTCATGCTTTAGATGGATTTGTTGATTGATTGTTTGATTTAGTTAAACTGTAAACCTTTTGTTGTTTTATCTTACAGAAAGCTCTTGGAGCTGGAGATTTTTACCTTGACCAGGATCCAGCCACAGGGATCTGCAACTTTTTCTATGACAGTGCTCCCAGTGGGGCATTTGGTACAATGACTTACTTGACCAAAGCTGTGTCCGTTTACCTGCAGGACTTTTTACCTAATACAAGTTGTATGATGCAGTGAGAGGTCAGGCTACCATATAAATGAGACAGTGGTGTTGATTCACTGAAGGCAAAAAGGCTGTTCCTTGCACGTGATTATATATCCTTTGCAACGTGAATTTTCACTTACTAAGCTTACATCTACTGGGCTAAGGGTAAATTCCCTTGCACAATGAGCAGCCTATTTGTCTTTAGTTAATCAACCCCAGTGCGTTCCAACTGGGAAAACGATTGTACAGCTGTTACTTTACATTCAAAAGCATTTCATCAAAGTTACCTGTTTGTTCTTGTTACTGATGGAATCCTTTAATTATAACATGAACCAACAAAGTATTCTTGTAAAAGTATAGACTTTGGGAACAATGTCACAAAAAAATTCCCTACTCCCACTTTGTAACCAAGTGCAAATACTGTTCTTATTTCTACAATTAGTCATTTTAGGAAGGACATAGGCTAAGTGGAACTACTGAATAAAAAGTCTGTTATGTTTAGGAAAATTCCAGCCCCAAAGAACACAGCATAACACATACAGCCACTTCGCAATGACGCATTCATTGGTTCTGATTACTAAAGGAGTAGAACATATGCCCTTTGCAAAGTGATTTTTTACTTGATTTAGTGAATAAGGTGAAGCAAAATGAACACCAAATGTAACATTGTTATATTTACTGTAGCAGTCTTTTATTTTGTAGCCTCTACTAGAGACATAACTACTGATATTTAATGGGTTGCTCTGGGCCATATTTCCTCATTCCTCTGCGGCAGTAAGAGGGCTATCAATACTACTACCATCTGTCAAGCATGTACTCCTTGTTTTTAAAAAAAAAGCCATTTTACATATAGCAGCAACTTTATTGTGATACTGAAGTAATACTGGTCTGTGTAAATGATATATTCTTTGTGCCTATTATCATGTTACAGCGTACAATATGACTGGACTATTGTCTGCATGTTGTTCGTTTCAGTTTTTGAGTCATTTATTTATAAAAAGATTTATATATTTAAAAACGATTAATTTACAGTTACAAATGTATGTTGTGCAAGTGTGTGTATGCTTTTTAAGAAAGCTGCGCTTCCTCTATGAACGTAGTCTGGGGTCTATGGATAAACAATATTGAAGTAGAGCATCAGAGCAGAATCTAAGCAGATGAGATTGTCTTGTTTTACTTTTTTTTTTGCTATATTGTTCTTACACAATAGTTTTTTGCCTAAACAATCCATTATGTTTGTCATTAAGCATTTTAAAAGTATAGATGCCGTCATAACGGTATGTGACTTAGTTAAAAGAGAACTACGGCTCAATCTTTTTTGGCTATAGTTCTCTTTAGGGTCACAGGAGGACATTTACTATGTCCTCCTGTGACCTAAAACTCAGCATATAGCGGGCTATTGTCTGCTATATGCTGACAGCGTAGAGCTGTGCTTCAGCTGAGACAGCTTTGCCCGCTCCCTCCCCCATCTGTCCCACGAGTCAGCACTGGAGGGAAGGGGAATATCCCTGCGGGGTTGCGGTGCATCATAGTCACTTCTCTTTGCAGGGAGAAGATTGTGATTAATTCTTGATCTATCGAGCCAACGTGTGACAGCTTCAGTGTTGCACATCAGCTCTAATTATGGGGATGAGTGTATTTTACTCTCTTGGCAAAAGCCGGCATGTGTGTCCCTCTGCTTTGACTCTCAGACACCCGATATTAAGGTATCGGGTGTCTGAAAAAGGTTAACCCTTTCATTAATGAATGCCTCTGTAGTAAGGGCATCCATTAATGAATGTTAAAAGCTGATTCTCAGCGTTTAACAGCCCTCTAAAGAAGCAAATAACTCGTCACGTACAGTGTACGTGACAAGTCATTTGGTCCCTTAGCCAAACATTTTCTTTTAGTTTTGGATAGAGTAAGGGATGTTTATAATCCCTGTCAGCTTTTTTTTGTTCCATTGGGGATATTTCCCTTCACTTCCCATCTGGTAGGACAGGAAGTGAGAGAAAAACCCTCCAAAGTGAGGAAATCCCTGGTGGTCAGCAGGGTCACCACAATTAGTGCCCACATTTGACGATTTCCCCTCTATTTCTTCTCTAGTGACAACCCAAAATTTGGGATTTTCTGTCAGTGGTAATGGTCACCAGGACAAATAGTGAGGGTGAATCTCCCTAACGGATACACGGACTGCAATAAAAAGCTGGCAGGTGTTCTAATCTACACTCCATCCAAAACTAAAAGAGACGCTTTCATTCATTGCACTTGTATGTTACAACTAGAGTACATTTACAAAGGCTTGTAAATGTGTGCTCTTGCAATGCAGTGCATTGTTGACTTTGACACTCATTAGCAGCTATCCTCAATCTTTTGTACCATAAACCTGCAGTAAATGATGGTGCAGATTTGTGCATATCTGGAGCAAGAATAGGTACACTTTGAGGTCAGCAGTGTCCTGCAAGAATATTCATTATTGAGATAGACAGTGGTCTATACACAGAAATGGACCTGTGGAGTGTGGGCGTGAAGATTATGTATCCGCCCACATGTGTTAGTATACCTTAAAGTGACATTAAAGTAAAAAAAAAAATTCCCTCCCCCAATGTTAATGTCAGCACTTACCTTAAATGATGTCTCTTAATCCGATCTTCTGCTCGTCTGCCTGCCTAAAATCCGAACTGCGCATGCGCCCGCCCTAGGATGCTTTGCGGCCGGTCGAGCAGTTTCGGATTCTCGGGCGGGAGCATGCGGCGAAAACGGGGTAAGTTTAAACCGCTGTTAAAGCATTTTTATTTTTTTTTACTTTTTGCATATATCTACTGCTTGCTAGCAGTAGATATAGGCAAAAAAAACGGAGGGTTTAGAAACCCTTTAAGATATAAGGGAACACAGAATAGGGATCACTTTTATGTCCTTCCTTGCCCTTTAATTTTGTAATACAAGAATTTGTCTTTTATCTCAGTTTGTTTCCTTATGTGTCTAATTTGGACCATTGCTCAGAGGCATGTTTATTACAGGGGGTCCCCTAAACATGTATGCTCAGCTCGTCTGAATGTCCCTTACATGGTGATCAGTTGGAAGAAAGCTCCTTACATTGGTGTTCAGTGGAAAAATTCTCCCTACATTGGTGTTCAGTGGAAAGAATGCAACCCTTACAGTGGTGGTCGGAATGCCATCCTTACAGACAGCTTAAAAGGTCATTGGTGTCATGCTTCTGGCACTGCTATGAGGCATTGGCCCAGGAATGATGCAGGCACCATCAGAAGAGAGGTCAATCAGCCACAGCCCATGGAAGCTCTAACAACCTTTAGAGGAAAACTGGTTGAGAATGGCTGCTCTAAACTCACATAATACAGGGAGCTTGGTACAGTAACAGTGTACAACAAGGGAGTTTTTTGTGAGTGATATATGTGCGCTTTAGTTGGACTTGTCCTAGTCAGGTATTTCATCTTACAGGTATTTCAGGTTGGTATCATAGTCTGCACCCTGACCCAGCAATCCACACAAATTTAGGATTTAGGCCAGGAGTGTGTGACAGATTCTCATCGGTGCTCTGTAGCAGTTGCTTTATTATGAGTTTATTCATAGACCTCACTTTGATGTCTGCTAGAAAGATTCTGCTTTGGTCTTGCCTTTCAAATTGCTGCCTGTATATAAATGTCTTTGTTATATCTGTATCCTGCCCATCCCTCAGTTACACTGAATGTAGACCTTTACATGCTGTTTTATACGTACTGTATATTGAATGTATGAACAAAAAAGAAAATATATTTTAGCTACTGATCATTTCCTAGCACCGACATGTAAATGTTGTTTGCATTCAGAAACAATACTCCCTCTATGTTTAATGTAAATATGTTATAATTGAGCCTTTATTAAAAGCTATATTACCCCTGTTGTGTCTGCATTGATTTAATTGCCTGATCAATCTGAAGCTGAACTCCAGGCAAGCAGCTGAATACACAGTGAAATACATGTTTAGGGATGCCTGCTATTTATCTGCTGATGAAGGGTGAAATCAGGTTACTATAGATAACTCAACAATTTTACTCACTGTGTTACCTTAATCTCTTATTGATCTGCAACAGTGAATAATACACTATACTGTATTACTTTTAATCTTGTGGTCTTCTGTGGACTGATAATCATATTGCAGAATTTAACTGCAGATATTCTTGCCGGATAAACAACCATCTGACGGTATTTTATTTAAAATGGAACTGAAATCCAATTTTTTTTTTTTCGTTTTGGATAGAGTGTCCAACAGACACAATAGGAGGTGAGAGGAAATCCACCAACGTGAGGGAAACCAGAACTAGCATCCTCATTGGAAGATTTCCCATCTGTCCCTTTTCTGATGACAATGCAAAATTTGGGATTTTATTTTTTATTTTCACTGATCGCCACCAGGACAAATAAAGAAAGTGAATCTCCCTTCGACAGCAATAAAAACCTGGCTGGTGTTCTAATCCCTCTCCAATCTATCCAAAATTCAAAAATAAGTTTGCAGTTGCAGTTTTTTTTTAATATATTTTGACATAATTAGATGTCTATAAACATATATAATGTATTGTTATGTAACATAAACAGCTTTATTTAAAGTGAAATGTCAGCACAATATACATATATGTATCCTTTTGCTGGACCTCTGCTGGTTACTGTTAAAATTGATAATATTAAAAAAAACACAATTTAATTTACACGTGTCTTCAATAAAATCACTGGGATATGAAGGATAATATATGATAATAAGAGGGTTGGAGGACTTTAGTTATGAGGAAAGATTACATTACAGTGATTACATTTATTCACTCTAGAGAAGAGGGGCTCAAGAGCGAATACGATCACAATGTATAAATATATCTAATGTATATTATTACATTATTAAATATATTTAAATATATTAAAGGTGATTTAATAAACTACAATAAACTGTAT
>NW_017306443.1:394638-412026 GCF_000935625.1 Nanorana parkeri | reverse complement strand
TTCCATTCTTTGTCCCTAAAGAAGACATGTGGCCACAATTTAAAGAGGAGCTTCACGACCATTGGCACTATTTTGGTGCATGCTGCAACAATTACATACATTTTAGTGCACTGTTTTGCACCGACCTGCTCCTCTTGAAGGGGAAGGGGCGCAGTTTGGCATCTTTGTTCTGGGCACTGGTCAGCCCTGTCTGAGTTTTGCCATATTAGACTACAAAACACCTTCCCCCTTATGTTATGGTATAATGTGTCAAATGAAAAAAAAAATGTAGACACATACTGTTTACCACATCAGTATAAAGCATTCTTGCAAATATTATTGTATTTATACACTGGCAACGTTTTCGGACAATTTAGATGAGCACTATATTAAAATGGCCAAAGCCACCTGTCACTTACCGAGTTTTTGCCTGGCAAGTGTCAGAGCTGGGGCAATTTATCAATATAACCTGTCACCATGGTCCTGAGTTCACCTGTGCCCAGTGACGCAATCTGCATGTTTGGGTTTCTCCAATGTGTTCTTCTCTTTTTCCATACATATTAGCAGACTGACATCCAATCAAACTGGCCCTAGACTTTTTTGTGAGATGGTATGGGTGTGGTAGGGGTGCATTAGCAGGCCCCACCCACTACAGAGTTCCTGCAGAAAACTACCGGAGCTGGTGGATACAAGACCGGTCACCCTGCACAAAAAGAGAGAGCAGCAGTGACTGGTCTTTATTTCAGGAAACTCCTGCAACTGAGGCAAATGTGTCCTGCTTTCATGCATTAACAGCCTCCCAATTGCTGACAGCTGCACGTGTCCTTGTATTTGTGGTCACTGTCATTGTAACCTTCCCTGAGTCCATTGGTCTCCCCTTTGGAATTACACTTTAAGCCCTGATACAGGGGATCTGTGTTTGCCCCCGAGATACATTGGCACTTTAATGCTTTTATTCTTACCAATGAAGGCTCCTTTGGACTCTTCTTTGCTTGTTGGTGCCTCTGTTTTTTGGATCTGATTGGTTGCTGGGCCACCAAACTCCTAGCAAACCAATGGCATTATGTGACAAGCCTGATTGGTTGCTGGGATGCTGGCAGCCTCCTAGCAACCAACAACATGAGACTCCTCACTCCTAACAAAATACTCCCAAATTACACTGATCCTATTTCCCAGCGGTTTCTATAGCTCTGAAATTGCAGTGTCTGTTGCAGCCATTGTGACATTTAAAAGTGTTGCTATTGAAAACCACTTGAATTTGGTACATGTCTCAGAAATAGGATTAGAGGTGTCACACTTTTCTGAACTTGGTGAAGGACATTCTTAGACAACATTAACACCAGAAGAGTCACAAATACTATATAGAATCACCCTCAAGGTTATTTGTGTTACTGTTATAGTTTAATAAGTATTATACTACTAGCAATTACTATGTACCATTGTAAAAAATAAAATATTGATCATGTGCACATAATAGAAATATTATCTACATGTCTTCACAGATTGGTGTAAGTCCACTCCAAGTCCCATTCTCCATGCAGAAGCTATACATATCACCTTGGGTCATTGTATATCCTGGATAACAGTAGTACTGAATGTAGTATGGATACTGGTTTGGGAGTGGATGCTTCAAAGTGAGAAACCGGAAAGTGCCATGAATGGGTACTGGAGGATAGGAGCACCACATTCTTCTTTTCAAAGCACTCTTGAGAGCTCCATGGTGTATTTGGTTTCTATTGGCTTTAGTTGTTTGGGGATTATGTGTGGAAGATGTGATTCTAGGAGTGGTTACATTTATCTTCTCAGCTCCATGAATGGCTACACTGGGCACCCTTGCTAAAAGCAAGCTGTTAATGGCAGTGGTTTTATATATAGGCGTGAACTGCTTGGCTGTCACTTCAAGAAGAACTTTACTGTAGTCATACTGTTCGCCATTTGTGGTATAGTCATTCTGAGAAATGGAACCTAGTGTTACTTGTGGGTGAGAAGAGGCAGATAAAATTTGAGTGTAATTTATGACTGACGCTGTAATGCTTGTTAGAATTATTGATGGCATAGTAGCAATTGTTTTTTTTTCAGTCTTAGCATACTCAGAATGGTCAGTGATGTAGTTTACATTTGCACTGGCAGTAACATGTTTTGGCGGTCCATATGTTGACTTTAAAATAGAAGACTTACCAGTACTTGTGGTGGCTTCTGGTATAACTGTCCTAGGAAACGTACTTAGTATATGTAAAATGGGAGATTGGCTTCTTACTGAATGTGATTGGTGTATGTTATTGATACCAGTAAAGACCGTTTCAGACTGTGTCCTGGTTGTTCCTTCTACCTTGGATGGTGTCGTTCTCAGGTGGGATGAGGAACCATTAAATAAGCTAGTAAAAACACTCTTAGATGATACATAATTTTCAGTCTTTGGATTATAATCTTTAGAAACCAGATATCCTCGCGTGTCATTATTTAATGTTGGAAATGGGATGGTTACAAATGTTGATGTTTTATTTTCTGTCCATTTTATTGTTTGTCTGTCAGTTACTACCTTATTAGATACGTTATACCAGCTGGTGACCTTTATCTTAGGTGGTTCTGTAGGTCTTTCTTGTATGGATGAGAAGACTGAAGCATAGCGTTCTCCAGGACTGGGTTTATTAGTTGGCTTTAGTTTGTCTACAGATGTCAGATGGAGTTGACTTTCATTTTTCCAAGATGTCAACAGTTCTTTGTGTTGGTAGGAACTCTCTTTGTCCTGGATATCCTTAATTCTAATTATGGTTGTGAAGTTTCTTTCAGAACTATTTTCACTGAGATAGTTATCAGGTCCATTTTGTTGTCTTGTGTTATATAAGATTCTTGTAAGATCCTCTGATGACTTCCTTGGAAGTGACGAGTTCCCCATGAACGCTAAGCTGTCCATCTGGGCAACTGTTTTTCTTAGACTGGAACTCATCATGTCTGACTCTAAAACAGCATAAGCAAATTATTATTATTATTATTATTATTGTTGTTATTATTATACAGGATTTTTATAGTGCCAACATTTTGCACAGCGCTTTACAATATAAGGAAGACATTACAATACAATTCAAGACAAGATGGTAAGGAGGGTCCTGACCGTGAGGTCTTACAATCTAAAAACAAATTTATTCAAAAAAGAAACATATGATGTGCTGGATGTAGTGCGATATCATGTGGCATGCATACATGGCTAATGTACAAATGCACACCATACCCCAAATATTTAAAGGATAGTTTCTTTTGCTAAGATTTCTTACCTCTACAAACAGGCATTGTGCTGTTCCATCTCTTTCCATTGCAATAGATTAATGGGGAACCAAAAAGCTTGTAGCCTTCGTTGCATATGAAAGCAATGGCAGCATTGTTGTGACTGGTTTGAAGGCTACCATGTAAAATAACAGTAGGCAAAAGGCATCCACTTGCTGGAAAAGAAGGGGCCAAGAGAAAAATAGGTGAATTCATTAATTGTATTTGCATTGGAAGTAAGTTCATGATCTTGACTTTGACAAGATCATGGCTTAAACTGCTGCTGAGAGTTAATGGTGAAGGTATGTACATTTAATACTGAATTTCTGCTTATGTCCTTTCCCCATGTTATATTTGTGTTGGTGCCCCCCACACCACAGTATGATAACCTTGAGAGGTTTCTGCACTGCAACCTCATTTATTTTGTAGTGGGATGGTTGATTTTTCTTTTCTTAAAGGGGAACCTCCAGGAACAAATGATGTATTCTCTTTAGTGCCTACACCATGTGCTGTCTTATACTGATGGCTTTTCTATGGGGCCTACACCATGTGCTGTCTTATGCTGATGGCTTTTCTATGGAGCTTCCACCATGTGCTGTCTTATACTGATGGCTTTTCTATGGAGCTTACACCATGTGCTGTCTTATACTGATGGCTTTGCTATGGAGCTTACACAGTGTGCTGTCTTATACTGATGGCTGTGCCTTGGAGCTTACACCATGTTTTCTCTTATATTTATGACCTTGCTATGGAGCTTATACCATGTTCTCTCTTATACTTATGGCTTTGCTATAGAGCTTACACCACATGCTCTCTAATATCTTCACGACCATTGGCACTATTTTGGTGCATGCTGCAACAATTACATACATTTTAGTGCACTGTTTTGCACCGACCTGCTCCTCTTGAAGGGGAAGGGGCGCAGTTTGGCATCTTTGTTCTGGGCACTGGTCAGCCCTGTCTGAGTTTTGCCATATTAGACTACAAAACACCTTCCCCCTTATGTTATGGTATAATGTGTCAAATGAAAAAAAAAATGTAGACACATACTGTTTACCACATCAGTATAAAGCATTCTTGCAAATATTATTGTATTTATACACTGGCAACGTTTTCGGACAATTTAGATGAGCACTATATTAAAATGGCCAAAGCCACCTGTCACTTACCGAGTTTTTGCCTGGCAAGTGTCAGAGCTGGGGCAATTTATCAATATAACCTGTCACCATGGTCCTGAGTTCACCTGTGCCCAGTGACGCAATCTGCATGTTTGGGTTTCTCCAATGTGTTCTTCTCTTTTTCCATACATATTAGCAGACTGACATCCAATCAAACTGGCCCTAGACTTTTTTGTGAGATGGTATGGGTGTGGTAGGGGTGCATTAGCAGGCCCCACCCACTACAGAGTTCCTGCAGAAAACTACCGGAGCTGGTGGATACAAGACCGGTCACCCTGCACAAAAAGAGAGAGCAGCAGTGACTGGTCTTTATTTCAGGAAACTCCTGCAACTGAGGCAAATGTGTCCTGCTTTCATGCATTAACAGCCTCCCAATTGCTGACAGCTGCACGTGTCCTTGTATTTGTGGTCACTGTCATTGTAACCTTCCCTGAGTCCATTGGTCTCCCCTTTGGAATTACACTTTAAGCCCTGATACAGGGGATCTGTGTTTGCCCCCGAGATACATTGGCACTTTAATGCTTTTATTCTTACCAATGAAGGCTCCTTTGGACTCTTCTTTGCTTGTTGGTGCCTCTGTTTTTTGGATCTGATTGGTTGCTGGGCCACCAAACTCCTAGCAAACCAATGGCATTATGTGACAAGCCTGATTGGTTGCTGGGATGCTGGCAGCCTCCTAGCAACCAACAACATGAGACTCCTCACTCCTAACAAAATACTCCCAAATTACACTGATCCTATTTCCCAGCGGTTTCTATAGCTCTGAAATTGCAGTGTCTGTTGCAGCCATTGTGACATTTAAAAGTGTTGCTATTGAAAACCACTTGAATTTGGTACATGTCTCAGAAATAGGATTAGAGGTGTCACACTTTTCTGAACTTGGTGAAGGACATTCTTAGACAACATTAACACCAGAAGAGTCACAAATACTATATAGAATCACCCTCAAGGTTATTTGTGTTACTGTTATAGTTTAATAAGTATTATACTACTAGCAATTACTATGTACCATTGTAAAAAATAAAATATTGATCATGTGCACATAATAGAAATATTATCTACATGTCTTCACAGATTGGTGTAAGTCCACTCCAAGTCCCATTCTCCATGCAGAAGCTATACATATCACCTTGGGTCATTGTATATCCTGGATAACAGTAGTACTGAATGTAGTATGGATACTGGTTTGGGAGTGGATGCTTCAAAGTGAGAAACCGGAAAGTGCCATGAATGGGTACTGGAGGATAGGAGCACCACATTCTTCTTTTCAAAGCACTCTTGAGAGCTCCATGGTGTATTTGGTTTCTATTGGCTTTAGTTGTTTGGGGATTATGTGTGGAAGATGTGATTCTAGGAGTGGTTACATTTATCTTCTCAGCTCCATGAATGGCTACACTGGGCACCCTTGCTAAAAGCAAGCTGTTAATGGCAGTGGTTTTATATATAGGCGTGAACTGCTTGGCTGTCACTTCAAGAAGAACTTTACTGTAGTCATACTGTTCGCCATTTGTGGTATAGTCATTCTGAGAAATGGAACCTAGTGTTACTTGTGGGTGAGAAGAGGCAGATAAAATTTGAGTGTAATTTATGACTGACGCTGTAATGCTTGTTAGAATTATTGATGGCATAGTAGCAATTGTTTTTTTTTCAGTCTTAGCATACTCAGAATGGTCAGTGATGTAGTTTACATTTGCACTGGCAGTAACATGTTTTGGCGGTCCATATGTTGACTTTAAAATAGAAGACTTACCAGTACTTGTGGTGGCTTCTGGTATAACTGTCCTAGGAAACGTACTTAGTATATGTAAAATGGGAGATTGGCTTCTTACTGAATGTGATTGGTGTATGTTATTGATACCAGTAAAGACCGTTTCAGACTGTGTCCTGGTTGTTCCTTCTACCTTGGATGGTGTCGTTCTCAGGTGGGATGAGGAACCATTAAATAAGCTAGTAAAAACACTCTTAGATGATACATAATTTTCAGTCTTTGGATTATAATCTTTAGAAACCAGATATCCTCGCGTGTCATTATTTAATGTTGGAAATGGGATGGTTACAAATGTTGATGTTTTATTTTCTGTCCATTTTATTGTTTGTCTGTCAGTTACTACCTTATTAGATACGTTATACCAGCTGGTGACCTTTATCTTAGGTGGTTCTGTAGGTCTTTCTTGTATGGATGAGAAGACTGAAGCATAGCGTTCTCCAGGACTGGGTTTATTAGTTGGCTTTAGTTTGTCTACAGATGTCAGATGGAGTTGACTTTCATTTTTCCAAGATGTCAACAGTTCTTTGTGTTGGTAGGAACTCTCTTTGTCCTGGATATCCTTAATTCTAATTATGGTTGTGAAGTTTCTTTCAGAACTATTTTCACTGAGATAGTTATCAGGTCCATTTTGTTGTCTTGTGTTATATAAGATTCTTGTAAGATCCTCTGATGACTTCCTTGGAAGTGACGAGTTCCCCATGAACGCTAAGCTGTCCATCTGGGCAACTGTTTTTCTTAGACTGGAACTCATCATGTCTGACTCTAAAACAGCATAAGCAAATTATTATTATTATTATTATTATTGTTGTTATTATTATACAGGATTTTTATAGTGCCAACATTTTGCACAGCGCTTTACAATATAAGGAAGACATTACAATACAATTCAAGACAAGATGGTAAGGAGGGTCCTGACCGTGAGGTCTTACAATCTAAAAACAAATTTATTCAAAAAAGAAACATATGATGTGCTGGATGTAGTGCGATATCATGTGGCATGCATACATGGCTAATGTACAAATGCACACCATACCCCAAATATTTAAAGGATAGTTTCTTTTGCTAAGATTTCTTACCTCTACAAACAGGCATTGTGCTGTTCCATCTCTTTCCATTGCAATAGATTAATGGGGAACCAAAAAGCTTGTAGCCTTCGTTGCATATGAAAGCAATGGCAGCATTGTTGTGACTGGTTTGAAGGCTACCATGTAAAATAACAGTAGGCAAAAGGCATCCACTTGCTGGAAAAGAAGGGGCCAAGAGAAAAATAGGTGAATTCATTAATTGTATTTGCATTGGAAGTAAGTTCATGATCTTGACTTTGACAAGATCATGGCTTAAACTGCTGCTGAGAGTTAATGGTGAAGGTATGTACATTTAATACTGAATTTCTGCTTATGTCCTTTCCCCATGTTATATTTGTGTTGGTGCCCCCCACACCACAGTATGATAACCTTGAGAGGTTTCTGCACTGCAACCTCATTTATTTTGTAGTGGGATGGTTGATTTTTCTTTTCTTAAAGGGGAACCTCCAGGAACAAATGATGTATTCTCTTTAGTGCCTACACCATGTGCTGTCTTATACTGATGGCTTTTCTATGGGGCCTACACCATGTGCTGTCTTATGCTGATGGCTTTTCTATGGAGCTTCCACCATGTGCTGTCTTATACTGATGGCTTTTCTATGGAGCTTACACCATGTGCTGTCTTATACAGATGGCTTTTCTATGGAGCTTACACCATGTGCTGTCTTATACTGATGGCTTTTCTATGGAGCTTACACCATGTGCTGTCTTATACTGATGGCTTTGCTATGGAGCTTACACAGTGTGCTGTCTTATACTGATGGCTGTGCCTTGGAGCTTACACCATGTTTTCTCTTATATTTATGACCTTGCTATGGAGCTTATACCATGTTCTCTCTTATACTTATGGCTTTGCTATAGAGCTTACACCACATGCTCTCTAATACTGATGGCTGTGCTATGGAGCTTACACAATGTGCTCTCAAATTAAAAGCCGGTAACTCACCTACACAGACAGGTACAGATTTCCTCCACTTTCCTTTGATGCAGCTGTTACTGACATGTCCAAGTAATCTAAACCCGGGATTACATGTAAAAGTGGCATAAATGCCTCCATAACGAAAGAAGGTTGTTCCATTTTCTAGTTGTCCTAGTTGAGGACACAGAGCTTCAGAGACGGCTACAAAAATAAAAATATACATTTGCAGCATTTGTGTACACAGAGCATAGAATAATTCACATCAGTCCTTGCTCCGCTAAGGAGCTCACAATCTAATGTCATTACCACACAATCTATAGGTCCAATTAAACTACTGGTGTATTTTTGGATTGTGGGAACGAAATCACACAAACTCAGGGATAACATACAATCCCCATGCAGTATTTACTCTGGTGGAATTCAATCTCCAGACTCAAAGTGCACCATCCATTGAGCCACCGTGCAAATTGATGTTTGATAATGCACATTAAGCTGAACACATTGATGCACAATATTTCTAATATTTTTTAAGACTATAGATTGCCTTAAAAGATATTGACTACAAATAGACAATTAAAATGATCAGAAATATAATAAACATAAGCAATACTCGTTTCTGAAAATACCTGAATGTCACTGCATAGTCTATGTTGTAATTTGTGTTTTTATGCTTAAAAGTAATAGGTATCTAAAAAAAACACTGTTGAAAGAGGTTAAAAATCTATTTACTATATAGTGTAACATATAATCTAATCTGTGATTATCGCATTGATCATAATGTAAGTATATTTGGGGATACAAATACGGCTGAGAAATTAAACTCAAAGCAGGCGGAGACTAAAGTTCCTCCAGACCAGCAAATCTGAACTAGCATCTACGTCTCAGCTGTATAAAAGGGAGCTTTGTACTTGTGAAAATGTCCCTAAACTGTCCACATTGTCTAAATGTAATACAGGTTCACTTGGATGGTTAGTTTTAGTGACAGACCCTTTGGCAGACATTTTTCCTGCTATAGAAGTAAGCAAACCAAAAGAGAAGAAACTTACTGATAATCACCATGAAGACATTCAAAGACAGAACGAATTGTGATGTGTCCACTGAATATTTGACATCCATCGTTGTTGAAGATAACCAGAGATCTCCTGGAGCTTGCAGTATAGGCTACCGATAAATCATTGTTGAGAAGAGCTCTGTATGCTATTGGATTCTATTATAGTTAGAAGAACCTGATAATACCAGACAGGTCGCCTCTGCTGCTGTTGCTACTACCTTTTGTCTTGAAGTAAAATGGTTCCTTTTTAATCACAGGTCTATATGTGAACGGACAATGATATATGTGGAGCTGCCTGACATATTCTACATAACTGGAAAAATAGCTGTAACCTTCCCCCACCAGTCACAGCTTGGTAATAAACTGGAGAACACCTAAGGGCACGAGTTCACATACAAACAAGTATTCCGGTTTAGAACCTCTAATGTCATTATAGGCATACTCATTAATAAGTAGAAGGAGTTAAAGTAGAACCCTGCTAAGCAATGTTTAGATCTGTACTAACCACACATAGCATAGCTGGGAGCTGCAGAACAATATTCATTTCGGTGAAGATCATTTACTAACATTTGCTGTTATTGAAGTTATCCATGACGTTTACAGATATACCCCTTTGGAAGAAGAAAAAAAGAAACTAAGACCTATGTGTGACCACTGCACTTCCTAAACTTGTCTTAGATGGTCAGGTCTGAATTATAAACAACTTTTAAACAATGTGCTCTCCTAAATCAAAATGTGATTCCCACCCTATGTAAGAACAGTGTTTCTGAACTCAAGTCCTTGTGCCCCCTATTAGACTCATTGCATCCCGCAGTAGATTTATTTAATCCCCAGGTAGATGCATTGCGTCCCCCAGTGGATTCATAGATTCATTATGTCCCCAAGTAGATTAATTACATCCCCCAGTAGATTCATTATGTCCCCCCGGTAGATTCCTCATGTCCTCCAGTAGATTCATTATGTCCCCCGGTAGATTCATTACATCCCCCAGTAGATTCATTACATCCCCCAGTAGATTCATTACATCCCTCGGTAGATTCATTACCTCCCTTATTCGATTTATTGTGTCCCTGGGTAGATTAATTATGTCCCCCAGTAGATTCATTACATTAAGAGCCTTTTTTGTGAGATCAGATCATTTGTGTACTAGGAACACTCCCAGTTTCGGAAATTTGTCAATAGGTCTAAATAGGTCTGCAGCAGGAAACTATAGAATTGTTTCCTATACTTAAGGTATTAAAAAAATTAAAAAAACAGTAGGAGACCCTTTTCCGTATCCGTGTACAGATCAGTGGAGGCCAGTGTAGCATAGAGAAGCAAGCAAAAAAGCATACACATGATACCTTATCCAGAGTGACTCCCAAGAAACAAAAAAAATACTCAAAAAGTGTACAGTATATAATAATGACAGCAGCACCGGTCATGCATATAATATAGACATTTTATTGGTTTTAAAACTGTAAAAGCTCTAGTGGGTTCACATATTTTAACATTACTAATCACAGCTGAGAAGTTACAAGACCCCCACAAGGAAATAAATGACTAATTCCCATACATTTCATAAATCAGATACAAATAAGACAAGGTGGATACCATTACTGAGGAATTTCCTTTAATCACCAATCATGACAGCAACAAATCTCAGAATGCTGGAGCTGATCTAAGACAGCTAGATACATAAAGTTTCATCTTTCTGATGAGCTTCAAACAAATGAAAGAAATTGTCTAACTTACAGATGAATTCAGATCTGATTAAAAGACCAGATGAGCATTTAAGATAAATTGAGCTTGAAAAAGTGGATTCAGATTGGTTTCTGTGTTAATTATGCTGTACACTTATAATTTATTCAAATTGTTCTTACAAAATAGTTTTAACATAAGACTGCAGATATGCAGCTATGAGGATGTAGGCACAGGAGTGGCTATGCACCCTTATACTGTATACCAGGGGATGCACTGCTAATTTTCAGGAGGAATTCCAGAAACAACAATTTACATTTCCAGGGTACTGCTTAGGCCCAATTAACATTTCAAAATGTTCCCTATAACTATAACCCATGAACAAAAGTTTAATGCATTGAAGCTTACCAGTCTGTAGATGTGGTGGTTGCATCAATTTTCTTTTTTCAGCCTAAGAACATTTTCAGGTATTCAGAGCTTGGCATAAATACAGTGTACTTGTCACTTCCTGTGAGCTGAACAAATAATCTTGTCTTCCTTACAAAATATCTTCTGGAATCTATCTCAACCTCACAAGCTGAATAAAAAATATCTTGCAGTGTGTGCCGAGCTGAAAAGTTGAGCTTGGCCCCTCAGACCTCCTGTGCCTTCCTAGTGGTCCTTTAGTGTGATGGGCAACATTACTGACCAAAAGGGTAGTCCGGGAGATGGCAGGGAACTAGGCAAACTCAGCTTTCACATGAAAAAAAGGTTATTATACAAAGGAGAGGACATTATTTATTCTGAAAAGTACATGAAGTACATAGCTATAGTCTGAAACTTTAATGTAAACTGCAACAGTGTCATATACTTTCTTATTCTTCTTTATCTGTTTCCAGATAAGGGAAAGTCAGGCATACATTACATAGTTACATAGTATTTGAGGTTGAATAAAGACATAAGTCCATCAAGTCCAACCTATTGCGTGTGTGCATTTATGTTTGAGCAGGTGTGTACGTGTGTTTTAGTCCATGTGCGATTTTGTTCCTAGGCGTACCTGTACCCTTGTATGTTATGGTCTACGAGGAACGCGTCCAAGAGTTTCTTGAATGATTCCACACTCTTAGCTGCTATCACTTCCTGCGGGACCGAGTTCTAGACCTTAACCGCTCTAACTGTGAATAACCCCTTGCGCCCTGTGTGAAAAAAAAAAAAATTCCACCAATTTTTGGTTGTGCCCTCTGGTCTTTGTTATGGAGCTGACCGTAAAAAATTTGTTAATAATGTTGCTGTCGCCCTTGAATAGTTTATACAGGAGAATCCAGGAGAATCATGTCCCCCCTTACTCTCACAACCTCCAAAGAGAACATATTTAATTTTAACAACCTCGTTTCATAGTTCAGGTCCTCAAACCCCTTGATAAGTTTGGTTGCCCTCCTCTGGACTTTTTCCAGCTCAAGGATATCCTTCCTGAGTATCGGTGACCAAAACTGGACCGCATACTCCAGATGTGGCCGAACCAGTGATCTGTAAAGTTCTTAAATCTGCGGTCTATAATGACCCCCAAATCCTTCTCCGTTTCTGACTTCCCTAGTGGCACCCCCATAAGTGTATAGTCCATTTGCCTATTTTTTACTCCAAAGTGCATTACCTTACATTTATCGACATTGAACTTCATCTGCCATACAGTTGCCCACTCCCCGATTTATTCAGGTCCTCCTGTAATGTTATAATCCGTGTCTATTACCCTCCCAATTTTCGTATCATCTGCAAACACTGAGACATGACTACTAACTCCCTCCCCGATATCATTAAAGGAGAACTATGGGGTCAGTGTTTTTCCCCATAGTTCTCCTTAGGGTAACGAGAGGACACAAACTAGCGTCCTCCCGTTACCCTAAGCTCAGTATACCACGAGCTACAGCTCGCGGTATACTGAGACGCCGCAGCCGGAGCGGATCCCGACATGGACGTCGAGATCCGCCCAGCTGCGTGAGTGACAGCTGGCTCTGCCTATCTACAGGCTGAGCCAGCTGTACCCGCCCCCTCGCCCGTCCGTTCCGCCAGTCAGCGCTGGCAGATCGGAGCGGGGAGAGGGGAATCCAGCCCCTCCCCCTGTCACGGCAGAGAGCCGTGACAGGATCGAGAGGTGAGCGAACCCGGTATGTGTTCGCTCACCTCCCGATCTACTGAGCCGACCTGTGACAGTCTCATTGTCACAGGTTGGCTAGAACTATGAGGTGAGTGGAAATCACTCATCTCATAGTTCTCCTTTAATAAATAGATTAAAAAGCATGGGAGCCAGCACCGAACCCTGGGGCACGCCACTCATGACCTCAGCCCAGTCTGAGAAGGTGCCATTAACCGATACTCTTTGTATACATTGCAGTCAGATGTAAGTTGATGCAGGTCAGGGCCAAACAATCACTAGGTAAACCTTGCTGTGAATGATTATGAAACATTTGTCTACTGGCTTGTCTAATACAGCAGTGCAAACAGCAAATCATGTCCGCATAGCAGTAGCTCATATCAGCCAACCATATTTAATTTTTTTAAGATTAGAACAGTGAAGACTGATGGCTGATCTGTTGTTACAGGTGCTACATTCTGTCTTATTAAAGTTGCCTGTTTGCTTTTGTAATCCAAGATCATCAATAAAACAAAAAGGCAGCCGTGTGAATAACCGACCCACTGTTCGGCTATTCACTTAGGCCTGGTTCACACCTGGGCGTTTTACAGCGCATTCCTACGTGCTGTAAAATGCTCAACATGTGAAAACCAATAATTGCCTATGGGCATGGTTCCCACCTGGGCTGTAAAAATGCGGGGCACGAAACGCGCGGCAAACACGCATATTCCGTACGCCCAGGTGTGAACCCAGCCTTAAGGCTTGTACAGCTGATTTTAGCCGTACATTGGCCGTAATAGCAAAGCTGGCTCCGCTGAGCTCTCATGACAGTTCAGCGTCCCCTGGTTACCAGGTAACCAGGGGACGCTGAACTATCATTACAATGAGAGCTCGACGCTGATCTGTCATTGCAAGTGGCTGAAGCCATCCGTGAGATGACGGTTGTCCCTGCCCAGCTGTTAGTAGTAGGCTTTCGGCCTGCTTCGGCTTTCACCTCGGCTCAGTTGATCCGAAGCATATGCCGCTCGGCCAACTTCGGGAGCTGTACGGGCTTAGGTGACAAACCCGTACAGCAGCCCTTTGGTTCTACTGAACTGAAGGGCTCAGGCGGCTAAAGCTAGCCGAAGGATCAGCTAGAGCTAAGGCTGATCCTCCGGCTAGCTTTGTGAATAACCCCCTGATGTAGGTATATTTTCTTGAAAAACAA
The DNA here is from genome assembly GCF_000935625.1 of Nanorana parkeri. Lineage (NCBI taxonomy): Eukaryota > Metazoa > Chordata > Amphibia > Anura > Dicroglossidae > Nanorana > Nanorana parkeri. Next base: position 397,791 of record NW_017306443.1, on the reverse strand, counting down.
ACTTAAAAATATTTTACCTCAATCTTTCTTTGTACTAGCCTGCTTAACTTAAAAATTCAGCGTGGGAGAGAAAATGGCAGTATTGTAAGCTTGCTGATGGAAGGAGAGAGCACAGAGATTACCTCATTACTAATCTGATTCTTCTACACTATCACAGCCTTGGCTAAGTTGTATTTCTTCAACTGAACTGTTCATAAGTAAATGGTCAAGAACGTGTATAATGTGTCTGGTAGAGGTGTCTGAAAGTCTAAAAACTGGCTGTACAGAATTACAACTTTATTTGGTAGATAACCCAGTTTATATATATATATATTTATATATATTTATCTATGTATTTTTCTGTTTGCCTATACTTACACTTAAATAAATATATTCTACATGTAATTAGTATGAATTGGTTTCTTGATGTTCCAAATTAGCCATTATTGGCCATAACTGCTCCAAATCTGAGCAGACTATGAAAATTATTTTATATAACATTTTATTTACATTCTTTCTTAACCACACTAAAATCACAATGGGTAGAGACTAGACTGAAAGGTGCTTCTCTAACAATGTAAATATTTTATAACTATATCCTTAACTCACGAAGAGAACACAGAATATGCAATCCAAAGAGCTCTGACCCATAAGAGGACAGGGGAACATCAATAAAATGTGTATCTGAACTATCAGATGATAATAATTAGGTTAGAACCACACTTTATCTTTTATAAGAAAGCATTGTATATTGTATAGACAGTAATGATAACGGTTATGTATCTGAATGCCATTATAGACATCTATTTAAGCATTTCCTATAAATCATGTATTGTTATCCTACTGACACTTGCCACAGAGCCAAGGCAATTATCCACAACAAAATATTCCAACATATCAGAATCTTTACTGAGTTGGTTTGAATGGATAAACCCAGATAAGAGTCCATAAATTTTAATCCTTCGCTGCCTGTTAATCCACTTGCAGGAATGTTTTGCTTCACCTCTAGAAGCCCTCTCTGTATTTCATCGACAATTGGTTCCACGACCTTCTCCATACAGAAGAAAAAAGCCGACTGTACGGTTCAGAGGAACAACCACAATCTTCTTGATTGTGAGATCACTTCTACACCAAGGCCCATGAGGCCGACTGAAAGCTTTCATCTTTTTTTGCTATCTTGCCTTTCGAATTTATGAACCACACGAAAAGCTTCCAAAAACTCATTAAAGTCAATGCTGCCGTCTTTGTTGGAGTCTATGCTGTGAGCTAAGTCATCAATAGTCGAATCATCTATACTGATATGAAGATGCGAGCTAAAAAGTTTCCATGTTTGACGAAATTCCTCAATGGAAATTAGGCCTAAATAGGACATAAAAACACAATTTCATGAACATATGATATTTAAACGGTGCATGAAGAAACCCACTTCACCTATCATGAATAACTGAATGAATAACTAAATTTTCATATTATTTAAAATGACTGTTAGTACAGGGTAACTGGTATCCATAAGCTTTGATTTATTTTTAAAGCAACCACGGTTGATAAGCCTGACCCGTGCTAGCAGCTGCAGAGTGGGGCCCTTCCTCTCTGTGGGGAAGCCATGGGTGTCATTGCATAGGTCCAACATGGCCCTTGCTGAGTCAGATCTACAGTATAGCTCTGCAATCAGAAAGGCTCATGCGCCCTGCTTGGTAGAGAGCTCGGGCTCTGACTTATTAAGGGCCATGTCAGACCTCTGTGTTGTGAAAATATATATTTATATGTACTGGGGAAAGGATGTGCAGAATGCAAACTTCAGGCAATTTCCAGGCAACCTAGGTTCTTTTACAGAGAGTGTAGCATTTATTGGATCCCAGAAACAGATGACCAACAAGTCCAACAGAGTATATACAAAATGAAAATATAATAAAAGCCCCTTGTGTTCCTTTCAAAAATAAGGTTTTTCATTTCATCCTTCAGCAAGGATCCAGACACTTTACACACCCCGCATATATGTCCAATCTATATATGCACGTGTATTCCATGCATGTTCATGCCTCCATGTATCCACACACTCTATACCTAGGTCATCAAACTTTAAGTTTAAGTGAAATGATACTACACATGATTAGAACTACATTTTAAAGTGAACCCGCAAATGGTGATTCAAAATCTGTAGAGGGGGGAAGTACAGGAGCGGACATGTTAAAGGTTTTGTCACATTGAAGATGTGTCATGTTTAGGGCTTACTGTAACAATTTCTTTTCCCTGCTGTTTGTCTATTAACTGTATTTGTTTGTATTGTCTATTAATGTTCTTATGGCATGAAAGGTGGTACATAATGGTTTAAGAGCCAACGCTTAGTATTACCCTTCCAAAATATATATTTTATAAAAATCCCAACTAACAAAAATTGGGATTATATCCTTCCTCTTTGTTCTCATCTGCAGTATATGGTTTCCTGGTGCCAGACCATTTTTGAATGCTAAATTGTATAATTGAAATGTATGGTTCATATAAGGGCTCGGGTAAATATTTTATTACCCATAATGTTTCCAAGAACCTGAAAAATTCCAATGGACATGCTTACCACAAGACATCAGTTTACCTGAGTGATCCTTGTCGATCATATTGAATATGGTCTCCAAGTCTGCCCTGTATCTGTATAATGTTTCTACCAAGCTTGGTTGAACCTAGTCAGCAAAAAAAAGCATACAAATATAAATATAGGAAAGTCAGGGTAGTGATGATAGCCATAGCATGACCTAAGATGTAAGCAACAAGCACATACTTGTAAGATAAAACATTAGGAGAGCCAATTTCCCAATGCTAAGGGCTGCTCTCTAAAACAGACAGGGAGAAAATGGTTTTAACAAAAGAACATAAAAAGTAGTGTTCCAAAAATTTTACAAGGCTAAATATAACATCTATGTGGCTTACCTCTAAACAATATGGCATGAAGAAAAATTTTCATCCTATAAGGGTAACTAACATTGCAACAAAAGATGCAAAAAGTAAACCAGGTAGGCAAAAACTTAAATTGAATTAAAAGAAAGTAAGTCAAATATAAACAATTTTAACATATATATATAGTCTCTCTCTCTCTCTCTCTCTCTCTCTCTCTCTCTCTCTCTCTCTCTTGCTCTCTCTTTTTCGACTTCTTCTCCCTGTTCCTCTCTATTCTCTCTCCCT
>NW_017306443.1:387393-394284 GCF_000935625.1 Nanorana parkeri | reverse complement strand
TATATATAAATAATTACGACAGTTTTAGCCTCTTAGATCATTTTTTTTAACGTGCAAATCTGTCTTTTAACATGTGCCCCTGTTTTCACCTGAGCTTGCACTACTTTTCCAACTGTACGTGTTTTGCACCTGTTTTGCCCAAAGCTTGCACTACTTTTCCAATGGCACATGTTTTTTGCACGTGTTTTGCACCTGTTATGACCAGAGCTTGCACTACTTTTTCAACTGCACGTTTTTTTGCACCTGTTTTCATCTGCACTTGTTCTGGGGCTGTATGAAACTGGAGCTTCACCTAAGAAAACAATCACAACTTAAGAAGTCCCCATGACCACTTCTTCAAGATGCGACAGTTAAGCTTTTTGCCTGAAGTTACAAGTCTTCATTGCTGGAGTCTATTATACCTCATTTATCAACAACATTACACTAGATGAAGTCAGATGAAGTCCATTGACGAAACGCATTAAGGGATCACTGCCTCCGTCTCACACTGAATTTACGGCTTGTATGGCTGAGTGCTCCTACCGCTCAAACGTTTTAAAAATCCTGCTTCTTGTAAGTGCATAAAGAACTTGTCTTTTCCATTAAATGTTATAAATTATTGCACTTAGGAGGCCTCTGTCTTTTATATTTCCCGCTCTTGAAACACCGGCGGGCGATTGCCGTTGAATACACGAGGGGAGGGGAAGAAGCTGAGTGGCGTCCAATCCAGCTTTATTGCTGAATGAATGCAGAAACGGACGGCCCAATTTAAAACAACAGGGATCGTTCTCAAGACAGAAACCCTTTTTGAATTCACCGAACAATAGGACTATTAAGTAACTATACCCCACGCCGCCAATTGGTGGGAGGTTATTAGATGAGTGCATGGACTAATAATCTTTATTTTTTGGGGATTTATATATTTTTTGGGGATTTTATATACATTTTTTGGGGGATTTTGTTACAGTTACGGGGAGCAACTAGTTTTGTCCACCCCAATTGTTTATTAATGCACATATTGTGGGATGTGGAGATAAATCCTATTGACGGATTTAAACCTACATGTGCACCTAATCACATGATTGCTGACATACCACCTGAGTCACAGTGTTGAAAGCACCCACATCAATTTCTTAGAACAGTGGTTCTCAACCTGTGGGTCGCGACCCAAAAGTGGGTCGCAACCCACAGTTTAGGGGGTGCCCACATGCCTTGTGCTGCTTTAGGTAAGAGACTCCTCAGCCTTCTCCTAGCACAGCAGTGTCAGTTCTCTTAGATGGTGCTGCATCAGCAGCCGCTGGAGAGGGTCAAAGAGAGGGGAGCGGGCAGGAGTGAGGGGAAGTGAGTGCTTCATCACCACAGATCCGGCACTGGGCACCACAGAGCCCACAACTGGGCACCACAGAGCACGCAACTGGGCACCACAGAGCACGCAACTGGGCACCACTAGAGTCCCACTAGCCACCTGAGAGCCCGCATAGCCTCCAGAGAGCCCACACAGATACTAGTATTGGGGCATCCATAAGTTTTACGGTTGGGGGTCACCACAACCTGGCAAATGTTACCAAGGGGTCCCGGCCCTATAAAGGTTGAGAACCACTGACTTAGAAGCACCTCAGAAACTTCACACACAGAGTTTTGTCACAGATGACACGGCGGCTATATGCGGCATTGATTGTATTTATTCATACACTGAGAATGAATTAACAAACACACACAGGTTATTAAGTGATTATTTATTTGCATTTTTCAATATTTTTTACTTTATCTTATTTTGTGTTTATTGATTCACACATCACAGCAACTAGGAGGTCACTGAGGCTGGTTGCTCTGTCCCATTCATATTTTGATTACCTAGCGCTACACATCTGCTATTCACTTTGTCACGGTTTACACCATACATTGTTGCAGCTGGTTATAATTTTTAGTCACTAAGTTTCTCCCAGCGCAACCATTTGTGGTTTCTTTTTAACATTACACTAGCAACATAAATCTGGTGCAAAAATATTCTGTGCAAGTTCAAACACTTGCAATTGCTATGATAAACTCCTCCCTATATGTCTAACTAAAATGACATTTATTATCAAGGCTTAGACTTCATTCATAAATAAGGTGCAAATAACGTGGAAAATGTGTCACTTAAAGAGATAGGACAGAAAAGTGGAGCAACTCCCTTGATAAATTCCCCCCTTTATGCCTATGGTGGGGAATGATTAGCACCCCTGTCAGGTAATCATTGTTTTCTGGGTCTCTGCTACATATTCTTGTATTCAGTTCCTGACCTGGTAACAATAGTTTTATGAAGTGACTGTAAATCCCCAACAGCAACTCAGACAGAAACAAAAACACTTTTTTCAGTAGAGTATGGGAAGCTTTTTGTCTGTGTTCCTCTTGCAGATTTTCCCTCAATTCCTGCCTGCCAAATCTGTTGTAAAACCAGGCTCTGGGATAGCAGTAAAAGCTCATCAGGTCTTCTATCCCTTCCACACCATATCCATATCCCTTCCATACCATATCCACAACAGAATCTAAACGTTTTGACTGGACATCTTTGCGCGGCTATTTCTGGATTTGGTTTTTAACTTCAGTGAAGACCCTTGGAGTGAGGCAATTTCTGGATTTGGTTTTTATCTTCGGTAAAGACCCTTGGAGTGCGACAATTTCTGGATTTATTTTTTTTAATCTTCGGTGAGGACCCTTGGAGTGCGGCTATTTCTGGATTTGGTTTTTATCTTCGGTGAAGACCCATGGAGTGCGGCTATTTCTGGATTTGGTTTTTATCTTTGGTGAAGACCCATGGAGTGCGGCTATATCTGGATTTGGTTTTTATCTTTGGTGAAGACCCATGGAGTGCGGCTATTTCTGGATTTGGTTTTTATCTTCAGTGAAAACCCTTGTAGCGTAGCTTGTTCTGGATTTGGTTGCTATAAGCGATGGTGCACTTGTTTGCCTGCACCTGGGATGCAATCACAGTGTGAGCCGATTCTAGAATTTGAGTGGTGTTTACTGTGGATTTACTAAGCAGACTGCCTAAAAAAGCCAGATGTGTTTGTAAATATAAACTGCAATTGCTATTAATAATAAGCAGCATTGCAGAATGCAGATCCAGGGAATTATCTAATTGCCTATAGGAATTAAGAATTCATTTTTTTTCCTGTTGCAGAAAGCTGAACCACATGTTATAAGGGGTTTTTGCACTACTTTGGATCAACTGTGGATTTAGGTTCCTGAAGATACAGATATTTTATATATGTTGCTTAATATCGATAGACATGACTTTAGGTAGGATTATCTTTTAGCAACACAAAGCTATAAGTTACTGTCCTCAAATTACTGTGTGATATGAATGGCTTGTGTATATTTTATTGGTTATTTTAAGAGTACCGCAAAAATTATAGCAGTTGCTATCCTAAATGTGAGGTTTAAAATTTACTTCTTGGACTAAGATGCAGTTTCAGAGCTGACAATCCTACGAATCCTGGTTCCTGTGCATTTCTTGGCTCTTTGTACACATTTTGCCCATCACTATGTACAATGTTAGAGTGGTTCCTGGGGAGGGTAGACTGTTGAAATCCTTTCTCCTGCCTGCAGCAGATGAATGATATCATTCCACCAGATTGCACCTCTCAATCACTACCCCAGAGATCAAGGGGTGCTTTCTAATGATAAATGGTACAGGCTTTTTGTGAAAAAATATACAGTGACATGTCATAAAGACTTGTGTAATTACTGATGGAACTACTTTAAAGGAAAACATTAGCTGGTATCTTAAAAAGACGTAAGCATAATACCACTCACTTCTTTAATGGGTTTTTGTATCTGAAGATCTTCAAAACAAGACAGGTATTCCACACTCCCATCAGGTGTCAACCTTGCAAGTCGAGAACGTAAAGTCCGCCAAGGCAGTTCTAGATGGAGAACCGCCTCCATTGCTTTCGCCCAATCACTGGTGGAGATTTTTCCTGTTTTAAAGATATATTTTTAATCTTTTGTGACTAGTAATCTTACTTTCACAGCAGACACTGCACACCCCTGTCTCTATTGTTCTGCTTCATTCTTAAGTCTGTTTCCTTTGTGTTCTCCATTTGGTTACCCTTTTGTGTCCATATACAGTGACAATCATACAATAGATGTAAATATATATTTATATATATATATATAGTTTTTCTATGCTTACAATAATTTCCTATTCCTGTCTCTGTCTGTCTGATGTCAGCACACAACAGGTCAGGTATGCCCCTCAACAACCCGTATCTAGATCAATAAATAGAAGGAGCCTCCACTAGTAGATATTCCATGACTAGACTCACTACGCATAGGGAGGGTTTAGTGCTGACATGAGGCAGAGAGAGGGAATGAAAATTACGATAAGTATATGGAAATAATTTTCCATTTTCCTGGCTCTGCATCATGTGAGCACAAAATGTGACTGAACTAGCCTTGGCCTACATAGGAAGTGAAAAAGCAATATTGGCCACACACAATGCTGCTCAAAAGTTTTAATGCTGTGCCAAAGTGGAAGAAAGGACTGATGTGGCCTTTATTTGTCTAGGGCCCGAAGCCATATCCAGTTTATAGGGACCGATAAAGCTAACAGCTTGCCACTTTACAAACCACATATGCCGATAACTTCAACCATGCTGCCCAGGATTTTGCCATTACACTGATTAAAAGTGCCTTTATATCCTGCAGAGAGGGTAGATCTTCCTTTCAATAGGTGATCTGCATGGTCTTGACTATATGTGAGGATATTATCTTTGGGGACGCAGGCATGCCACTCTTCGGACCCTTGAATGAAGAGACTCTTTGGCGAAACTAGCAGGTAAGTATATAACAGGGCCTTTCGGTCCAGATTGCTCCAATGCAGTTCTTCTTAATTAGAGGCTGAGGGAGGAATGGCCAGGAGAGTAGATCATTAATAATTAAAGTGGAACTCTGAGTTAACTTGTGTAAGAAACTCAGACAAGGTTCTAAAAACACTCTATTTAGTAGATAGGTGCAATAGGGTTCCTTGCACGAGAAAGCACTTCAGTCCAAGACCCACGTAGCCAAGCCTATTGCCATGAGAACAACAGTCTTTAGTGTAAGGTGACAGATGGAACACTGGGGAGAAGGCAAGTTCCCTAAATCTCTTTAAAACAAGCGATAGGTCCCTTTTAGGGAAAATAGCACAAATCATTGCTTGCATCTTGAAAGCTGCCTTTAGGATTAAAACTACAAATTAAGTATGTCTGCAATGGGAGGAAGCTGGAAGTCAAAGAGGTTTGAAGAAGCAAAAGACTTATACTTTTGTCAAATGTGATTATGCTTACAACTCATTGAAGATCTCCTGGAAGTGAGAAGATTCAACACGACAGATGAGGAGAGGTTTAAAGATTGGAGCCTGTTCCTCTCAAATTCCATGCAGTCAAGGCTAGACGATCCAAATTTGGATGAAAATGACCTCCCTGTAACAGCAGGTCCCAAGCATGTGAAAGGCTTTTTAGAGGACACACCAACATGTAAACTACAAGGGGAAACCATGGCCTCCTCAGAGAGAACATGGCACATGTGATTGCTGATATTTCTTCCTCCTGGATCTTTAACAAAGAATGAAGAATCAATGCTGTTGGAGGGAAGAGGTATATTAGATTGAATATATAGGACTGAGAAAGGGCATCCTGACCCAAAGCTTGATGACAGAAGTAGCGGGAATAAAACAGTAAAACCTGTTTGTTGTCTGGCAATTCCATCAGATCTGTCTCTACCGAAAGAGCAAAAATCATCCTGACATGGGGTTTAATTCCCATTCTGTGTGAAACCTCCGGCTCAGTTGGTCTATTAGGCAATGCTGTGGTCTGGTTAGACAAGAGACTGAAATGTCCACCAGGTACTCCTCTGCCCAGTCGAAAATTTCTGCAGCAACCTGGAGATGATTAAATATTTTTTTGTCCATCAATAACTTTACTCTGTATCTGAAGAACTGGAAGTAAAGCCATCAAGGGCTCTCTGGCTGCCTTTAGCACCAAAAAGTTGGAGCATTGGGTTAGGAATCTTCCAGAACCCCTGGGCCCTTAAATCCTGTCTGGCATCTGTAGTAACTATGACCCAGTGTCCAGGGTTGAACAGCCTACCGAGAGAGAGGTTAGGATGCTAAGTCCACTGTCAGATGTCCTGCCAGATAGAGTGTGGAATTTGCATGGGCTGGGGAAGGGAGCCATGGTCCCACTGGATCAGACAAGTCATGACAAGGCATGAACTTTCTTCCAGGCCAGTAAGATAAAGATTCTTTATACTGATCTTGTGGTCCAAAGAGCTGCAGAACTCGCCTCTGTTCCTGTGTGAGGCCAGATTTCCCAGCCAGTCATACAATAGATTGCATTATCCAAGGTCTTCTTGAAAAGTGCTCCAACTTTAAATGGTATAGTGCATAAACCATGCTTGCAGGCTGCTAATTAATTTTTTAGCCAGAGAGCTCATCTGGAGGTTACAAAATGAGTCACAATTCTTAAGGATAACAGCCACTGCCACAATGAAATTAGAAGACAGGCATAGCTCCTCTGGCACCGAATTTCCTGACTCATCTCCTGTTCCTGTGCCTAAGTCTGACTTGACTTAAGAAGTCCACACCCTAATAGCCCTGGCAACTGGGGTCACAGCTATCATCAATTTACAGTTGCTTCTGCGGTAATAAACACTCTCTTAAGGTCAGGGTCAACTCATTGATCTTTTGCATTCTTAACCTCTTGCCGTCCGCCCGTAGTAGAAAAACGGACGGACGGCACTGCTGCATTGGCGGGTTGCCGTCGCCAGACGGCATTTTTTTTCTGCTCGCGCACGCCCCCTAGCGGGCACGCACGGGCAGAAAAGACCCGTCCAATGCGAACACCCGGTACCGGGTGTTTCACATATAGGCGATCAGCGGGTCCATAG
>NW_017306443.1:355655-386436 GCF_000935625.1 Nanorana parkeri | reverse complement strand
CCCCCAAAATGTTTAACTCCCCCACCCCCACGTTTACGCGCCTATAAACGTAAATACGCGTCCGGTGCCCCAGCGCGCAAAAATTACAATTGCGCTACACATGTTACATATCGCCGCGAACGTCGCAGTGAGAGAAATCATTTTAGGGCCATTAATCACTGATAACACTAAACTGATGAGCGGTAACAGCTTCTAAAGCGTCGCCTATGGCCAATTTTGGGTATTATCGTTTTTTGAGGTTTTGCGCGCGCACCCAATTTTAAGGCTTGACATGTTTGGTGTCTTTTTACCCGACGTGACCCCGTCTTTTATATTTTACCAAAAAATTGGGTAATAATAAATGTTTTATTATTTAATATAGGGGAAACTGTTTTTTTTTTTAATTTCTGTGATTTTTCCTTAATATAGTAAAAAAATAAAAACCCCAGTGGTGAATAAATACCACCAAAAGAAAGCTCTATCTGTCCCCAAAAAAGGGTATAAAATTCATTTCAGTACAGCGCTGCATGACGGAATAAATGTCAGTCAAAGTACCGCAGTGCTGAATACTGAAAAATGGCCTGGATGGGAAGGGGGTTTAACACCACGGATGTCAACTGGTTAAAGGAGACTGGCTCATCTAAAGGACGGGCTACATGTCTAAACCCTCTTTCTAAAAATGCTTCTACCTTGGGAGGAGTATACCACAACTCCGAGTCAGATGAGCGTATTGGGTCCAACTTGCCCATCCTGTTTTGTAGGACCAGCTTCCGTCAGGTTTAACCTACTCCTCCTCTATTATCCTTTGTATTTATGGCATCAGGGAAAAAGTGGGCATCACTTGGATAGTACTTCCTATGTTTTTGTGCCAGTGATGCATTCTTCTCTCAATCAATTGCCTGCTTCATGGCCTATACAAACAGAGAGATCACAAAATTGAAGGAAAAAGTCTCAACTTCTTCTTCTTTGGAGGATAGGTCAGGATGAGGATCTGGAATCTCACAGGTGCCATCACACCTTTGATGTACAGTCCAACAGCCTTATTCTCTGTAGATCTGTCAAGCAAGGCTTCTTTAAAGTAAGAGTCACAGGCTAGCTTTGAAGGCAGAGGCCCTGTGCCTCAGGCCCAGTGTGACGGACTGAACCGTCACTGGGGCTGCTGGAGGAGCCTGAGGGCTAGCCTCCTTCCTACTGACTATGGACCTAGAACTTTGGAGACCCCCTCAGACCTCTTGGGGTTACGTGGAACTATTATCTTAGGTTTATGTGGGAAGTGAAAATACTGCATGTTTCCCCTGACATTACATTTAAGTGACCCTGTGTTCATTATAGGCAGCAGGCTGTCTGGAGTGACCATTGTTTAGGATGATCAATCTCTCATCTAATTAAGGACATTCATTAGGTTCAAAGAGTGTCTGTGCTTAAGGAATTCCAATGCTGTACCCGGCTGTCTAGAGGTGGGAACTGTTCAATGTAACACTGAACTCTTATCTGATTCTGTGAGGTACTGTATAAACTCTGTGTGCTTTCTTCAATAAAGCAGTTCTTGATTTCCACTTCAACATTGGTGTTGTCTGTTGTTTGAGGAGTTTAGCTTTCTCTCCAAATATATTGGTTCCGTACAATAATTAGGCAGGTTTGGGCTGAGAACCCTGGAATTCAGGTAAGCCCCTACACTAGATCTGTGGGTAGCAGAATGTCTGTTACGTTATGGCGAATGTCTGCGGAAGCGTAGAGAAAAATACACAAGGAAAAATAGTCAAGGAAAAAATTAAGTTATATAGGTAAAGTCTGGAGTGAGTACAAAAGGAAAACACCTGCTAGTGGACGCTTCTTTCATGTATTGATCTAGATAGGGGTTTTCCTATAGGGGGTCAAAGGGGCAGATATCTGATCCGCCCTGATATGTTATCCATGTATTTTAGACTAGTAGAAAATAATAATCTGTTGACTGCAGTATAACATAAAATACGTGTGCCTTATGACAAATCCTTTTTTTTTAACAAACTTGATTTGATTGTTTAGTGTGTTTCAGTCACTTAGGTAAAAAAAAAGACAAGAGTATTGGGATGGAACATTTCAGATTTCAGATTTTAAATGTCTGTGTTCCCAAAGAGGAGATGTTTCTTGTCACCTGAACAGGGAGTGGGGGGAAACTTTCATCCTAGGAATAAAAACAACAATAAAATCCTGTCAGAGGTATGAAACCTCTCTCACACTTTGCTTTTAGTGCCATCTATGTACTTGATGAGAGAATTCCCCTCACTTCCTGTTTTGTCTGGCACCCATCAAATAGATAGGAAGTGGGGATATTTCTTTCACTTCCTGCTCTGTCTTATACCCATAAAACAGACAAGATTTGAGGAGAAATCTCCTAAATGGGGACCCAGCCAGCAATAGAAAGTTGACAGGAACGCTGAATAATTTTTTTTATACCTGTTCCATGTGGATCATACTCTTTGAATGTTTTCATAAGGTCAGAGCGATGGGCATAGAATTGTTCTCGAAGAGCTCTAAGAGCTGAGTCTTCCACAGCTCTAACACTGCAAAGAGAAATGGTAACATGATTTTATTCAACTAAATAGGCAGAAGATATAATACTATTAGCAATGGCTTTTTGGGTATTGGGGTGACCAGGGCATGCTTTAGAGGGGAGGGAAAGATTCCAGTAGAGAGGGAGAGATTGAAAATGTGGGTAAGAGAGTGTAGGATAGAGTATGAAGGTGACCGAAGTAGTGGTGAGGGAACAGGGTCCAGGGGGCAAGTGGTGAGGTGGGTGTCAGAGAGAAGCTTTAAAACCTCCTCTGTGGTGACCGGGTCAAAAGAGGAGAGTGACAAGTGTGATGGTGGGTCTGGAACATGAATAGGGGAAGGTGGCTGCACAGTGGCGATCTGATCCCGAATTGTATCTATTTTGTTTTTGAAATGAGTGGCAATGTCCTGGGCTAATTTTAACCGATTGAAGACCGGGGTATTGAACCCCCTTCGAGGCCAGACCATTTTTCAGTATTCAATGCTGTGGTACTTTGGCTGTCATTTATTCAGTCATACGACATTGTACTGAAATTAATTTTATACCTTTTTTGGGGGACACGGAGCTTCGTCTATAAGACGCCCCCATGTATAAGACGCCCCCAACTTTTCTTACCCAAAATTCAGAAATCAATATTTTAAATGATATAATTCATCACACTTACCTCTGAGTCAATCACGTTATGCTCCGACATTACAGCTCTGGCAATGGCTACACGCTCTCCCCGGCAGCAGCCTTCGTCAGTTACAAATGATTTATGATCGGATTACAGAGACAAGATAACAGTTTTCCTCCGGTCGTGGATATTTTGTGCCTGGCGTCAGCTGTTGCTGGGGAGAGCAGATTGCAGAAGCAAGCTAACAGTATTCTTCCACTCTCCCCAGCAACATCTGACATCAGGTACAAAAGATTTAAGATTGGAGGAAGGCTTGTCTTGTCTCTTCAATCCGAAGTTTCACTCGTGAGACAAGTTTGCAGTGGTATCTGCACTTTCGGCAGTTTCGCAACCGCGGTTCTCCTCTCGGCCGCCGTGTATAAAACGCCCCTCTATTTTTGGGTAAACATTGTAATGAAAAAGTAGCGTCTTATACGGAAAAATACGGCACTGAAAATTTGGGGAAAAAACCCCGTATTTGCTACGTTATGTTATGAAACATTTATTATTACCCAATTTTTGGTAAAATATAAAAGATGGGGTCACGTTGGGTAAATACAACAGCAAAAAGTTTCCCAGCACACTCACCAGCCAGCATACAAAAAAACCTGTCTACCACCCCGAGGCGGTGCAGCTTTCACATATTCTGCAGAAGACGTGTATCTAAACCTCTGTTTTTAACTTTAGTGGTAGACAAGTTTTTTTGCATACTGGCTGGTGAGTGTGCTGGGAAACTTTTTGCTGTTGTACTTTATAAAGCCCTTCCATGTGCACCTTGCTTTAACCAGTTGACATCCGCGGTGTTAAACCCCCTTCCCATCCAGGCCATTTTTCAGTATTCAGCGCTGCGGTACTTTGACTGACATTTATTCCGTCATGCAGCGCTGTACTGAAATGAATTTTATACCCTTTTTTGGGGACAGATAGAGCTTTCTTTTGGTGGTATTTATTCACCACTGGGGGTTTTATTTTTTTACTATATTAAGGAAAAATTACCGAAATTTAAAAAAAAAAACAGTTTCCCCTATATTAAATGATAAAACATTTATTATTACCCAATTTTTTGGTAAAATATAAAAGATGGGGTCACGTCGGGTAAAAAGACACTAAACATGTCAAGCCTTAAAATTGCGTGTGCGCGCGAAACCTCAAAAAACGATAATACCCAAAATTGGCCCTAGGCGACGCTTTAAAAGCTGTTACCGCTCATCAGTTTAGTGTTATCAGTGATTGATGGCCCTAAAATGATTGCTCTCACTGCGACGTTCGCGGCGATATGTAACATGTGTAGCGCAATTGTAATTTTTGCGCGCTGGGGCACCGGACGCGTATTTACGTTTATAGGCGCGTAAACGTGGGGGTGGGGGAGTTAAACATTTTGGGGGGGTTTTTTCCCCTTTTTTTATATGTGGCTTTTATTTTATTTTATTTTTTTATGTGTTACTTTTCTTTTTTTTTATATATATTTTTTTTTTGCACTTATTGTTATTGCTATTATATAGGGGGATAACAACCCCCTATATAATAGCAAAGGCACACTGACAGGTCCTCTTTATGGAGATATTAGGGGTCTCTAGGACCCCTAATATCACCTATGGACCCCAAAAGAAGCTGATAAAGCAGAGATCTGCTTTATCAGCTTCTTCTGTCTCCAGATGACTGACAAGTGAATGCGGAAGTGATGTAACACACATCACTTCTGCATTCACAGCCCGGACGGGGATCCTCCTGACGCCCTCGGAGCCGGTCCCGGGATCCAAGATGGGCGCGGGGGCGGGGGGTATGTGCCGCGAACGAGCACATATAGGCGATCGGCGGGCTATGGACCCGCTGATCGCCTATATGTGTGACACCCGGTACCGGGTGTGTGCATTGTCGGGTCTTTTCTGCCCGTGCGTGCCCGCTAGGGGGCGCGCGCGAGCAGAAAAAATTGCCGTCTGGAGACGGCAACCCGCAGATGCAGCAGTGCCGTCCGTCCGTTTTTCTACTACGGGCGGACGGCAAGAGGTTAAAGCTGGTGAGTGCGTTTGCCATTTGTTTTGCTTGACGTTGGGTAAATAGGCACCAAACATGTCAAGCCTTAAGAAGCTGGACAAATGACAGCTGAAGGCAGATGTGATGTAATACACACCACTTCCGCTTTCAGAGAACAGAGGGGAGCTCAGCAGGAGATTGTGTGCTGATCTCCCTCCGATCAGCCGTCATGCCAGTCTCAGTCCTGCACAGGGACCTCGGAGACTAGGATAGGTGGTGGCGGGACACACACACAACATACAAGTGATCGGGCAGCTCCATAGCTTACATACAACACTTGTATGTAAACAGCTATCACCAGCTGTTTAAAAGGCAAACATGGGGCGGCGCGCAGGAGCAAGAGCAGACTTTTCAAACTTCCACCTGCATTTAAGAGTGTTAACAAACTCATTTATATAAACTAGACCAAATATAAGTTAAAGTGTGGCCCTAGGATGTGTAAACAAATATGTGGCTATAGATGAAGAAATAGTATCAAACCTTACAGGAAATCTATCGTAACAGAGGAATGTGAAAATGCTAGCTAACTATGTCAATTTCACTTTTAATACCATGAAGTTGATCTATAAAAGAAATAGGGAACAGAGAATGGTTAAAAAGCTTAGTAAATAAGGTAAAGTGTTCCCTATAAATACCAATCATGTGCATGGGATATTCAAACAATTGGATTTTTACTTGCACATGACTAGATGGGTGAAGTGAACACAGATTCACCTTACTCACTAAACTCATGAACATTCTCTTTTCAGACTGAATATTCTAGACATTGTTAGTAAATCAACCTGTTTACTTTAATCAAGTGTATACAGATCTCCTGATCTTCATAAATGATCCAGGTCAGTGACTCAGAAGAGATTGAAGCCATAGGGCCAGCATAACAATCAGTCAAATAGACTTTAAGAAGGATTTCAGCAATAGCAGTTATTGTATTGCCCATGTAACAGGTCTATTTGAATGACATAGATACACTCTGCTCCAGAACCCTTCTGTCCTTTATACAGGTGGTGGGTGAAGGTAAACTCCAGAGCCTAACCAAGCTCACATGCCATGCATTAATGCCATGTGTTCTTCAATAACAAGACCTGCGCAACACATACACACACAGCACACACGATCTTCAAATTTACTGATTAGAATGGCTACTTTTAGCTAAAGAAGTTCCTCCTTTTGAAGCATTTTGCATTATATACACTTTTCATGTGTACTTTTACACATTAATGTATATTGCTGGAAAAAATACGGGCCACCTGTATTAAGCAGCGGTACTGTCTTACCATTGCCGTGGTGCGCATTAAAAAAAAAAGTGATTTGCAAATCAAATGTGCTTGGGGCTCCACTTGCTGCAGAACTTTAAAGCAAGTAGATTGCTATTCAAATAAGTGGAGGAAGAAGAAGAGAAAAATAAATAAATGTGGAGTGGCCAGCAAGAGCTTCCTGCTTCAGGGTCTGTTCACACTGTGCTGCATTTTAGTTGATAGGCTTGTGCATTGTGGCAGCTACAGCAGTGGGTGTCGTATCACACACTACCGGAGCTGTCACGGTTTACATTGTTTTCCCCTCAGGCAGCAAAAAGGCTAGGAATGTCCCTGAATATATAAAATCAGATTAATGCATTATTATTTTGCATAGATATTGTTATTAATGTTATGCTGACAACAGACAAATACAGGAAATATTTTTTTTTTTTTACCTCTGGTGAAGAGTGAGTTTCCGTGTGGTCTTGCTGACTTGATACTGCACAAAATGTGGAGTCAAATCTGGACAAAGTTTGAGATATGCTCCCCTGTTACTGCCTTCATCGTAGTAATTGGAAGCTGAAAATATAGTCACAACCTAACAACAATAAAGACGGTGCTTATATTGATTGCCACTCTTCAATAAGATAAAAGACAAATATAAACAGATAAAAATATACAGTCAACCTTTTCAAAAGGACTGTGTTAAAGTGACACTATAATCAGGAGTTCAATCTTAAAAATACATTCAAGTACCCTAACTTCTAACAAAAATGTAGCTTATTTGTGTATCACTCAGCTGTAGATGTTCAAATCGTCTCTGAATTCATGCTGTCACTGTCCTATATTGTGGAGGGTGGCTACTTTTGTTCCCCATGGTCCCTGTGTGTGTTGTAAAGTAGCCACCGCTCCAAGCTCACTCCCACGATGGACTACAATCTCATGTTAAGTTAGCTAATGTGTATTGAAGTTTTAGTCCATCATGTGAGCGAGCTTGGAGCGGTGGCTACTTTACAATGCACACAGGGACCATGGGGAACAAAAGTAGCCACCCTCCAGAAGGAAGGACAGTGTCAGTACAAATTCCGAGATGGTTTGAGGATCTACAACTGAGTGATACACAAATGAGCTACATTTTTGTTAATAGTTAGGGTACATGAATGCATTTTTAAGATTTAACTGCTGAGTTTAGTGCCACTTTAAGTCCTGAGTTTAGCATAACTTTTTGTCTGTGCGGAGAGTATTATTTGGAATTAGGCTGGCCATGGACTGAGTCAATTTCGTCCAGGGCCTGCTGAATCGGCCAGTACAACCTTTATGAGAAACATCATGCAGAGAGAGATTTTACTTTAGGTACTCTATTACCTTCCCATTGTGGCATACTTCATACCCTTCCTGCTTGCATTCGTGTGACCTAATCAACATTTTTAAATTATATTTGTCCAGTAATTTTGTGGTCACATCAGGTCCAAAGTAGCAACCACCACCACGAAAGCTGTTCGGAAAGCAGCCATTCTGGTTTCTTGGATCACTCCATAGTATGTCAACAATCTTGCGTAACAAATGTGGAGAAAAGAAACAGTTTTAATAACATGGTCACACTATGCAAAACATCACAGCTGACACAATGGCAAATCTTATTTAAATATTTAAACCAGAACGTCTAAATAGTAGCTGCTTTTCCTGCCAAAACTCTACCAGACTGTGTAGCCAGATATGTGACCTGACTTGCCTACTGCAGTAAATCAATACAGCTAGGTCACGGCCCTTTACTCAGCCTGTGATTTGCACAGCACATTGTTTAATATTTTCTCTGATGCAGTCCCCAAGGAGTCTCATCTCTGCCATCTGATACACGCTTGAACTCTCTGACCTTAGTACACTATCTATACACCTGCCTCAGCTAATGCTAATGTATGTAATATAACCCTACCAGGGTCTCATATACAATAGACATGAAGGCGTGTTTTCTCTCATTCACCTATATTGTGATCTAGCATCTGATATTCAGGGCTTAAAAGGTTATTTAATTTAAAAAAAAGGTTTATTATTTAGCATTTATCAATTAATATACTGCACATATGGACTAAATAGCAGTGTTCACATTTCCATCATTGCATTTAAAGATTAATAAATGTTTAATATTGTTTGTAAAAACAATTTCAAGATCCCAAGCATTGTATATTTGAACATTTCTAATGCCTAACAAGGCCTAACATTTAACCTATACGAAATGAAATAATAATCATATTTAATCAAATTTAAA
The DNA here is from genome assembly GCF_000935625.1 of Nanorana parkeri. Lineage (NCBI taxonomy): Eukaryota > Metazoa > Chordata > Amphibia > Anura > Dicroglossidae > Nanorana > Nanorana parkeri. The sequence goes on along the minus strand of NW_017306443.1, from coordinate 377,734 downwards.
AAATCACTAAGGGTTAGTACTGTAGACCAGGTAGACCTGCTGCAGTAGATGGCACTATTGTATGTTTGTAGATCTTTGTTTGTGTACTTTTTATGCTTCATTTCTCTTGCTTATATCAATATGACTGTTAGGGGTCTATTCACAAAGCTAGCCGAAGGATCAGCCGAAGCTTCGGCTGATCCTTCGGTTAGCTTCGGTTGCGGCAGCCTTTCGGTTCAGTCGGACCGAAGGGCTGCTGTACGGGCTATTGAATAGTGCTGGCTCCGCCCAGTTGTAATGACAGATCAGAGTCCCCAAATGACCAGGGGACGCTGAACTGTCATTAAACAATAACAACTGGGAGGAGCCGGCCGGCTCTGGCCAGTTGTTATTCATTGGCCGGGACCTGTTAGAAGACTCTAGCAGGTGCCGTACAATAGTAAACAGTTGGGAAGAGCTAGCTTTCACTGCTAGCTCCACCCAATTGTTTGTTTGTTTTTAATTTTTTTCTTTAAATCTTTATTTATTTTTTAATTTTTCAATTTATTTACATTTTGAAATAATTTTTTCTACTTTTTTTTTTAAACTATTCTCATTGATTTGCTATTCTGCTCGGTACCACGGAGGTACCAAGCAGAATAGCCGAGCCAAATTCCGCTCGGAAGCAATCGGCTATTCACTCACTGCCTATGTGAATAGGGCCAAAAGGCAGCGAGTGAGCTGCCCAATCTTCGGCCGATCAAGATGTTGGATCGGCTGAGTCGAAGTCCTTCTGCACTTGGGCTCAGCCAGACATGCAGAGCCGATATATGGCTGAAATCAGCCGTACTGAGCCGTAGTGAATAGCCAAATGTTTGTCAGCTCACTTCACTATGGCTCAGTTATTCACTCGGCTGCCTTCAGCAGCTTTGTGAATAACACTTTTACTCTTCACCAGTGCAGCAAAGGCTGCAAATACTTTCAGCCCTCAAATTTTCACTATAAATGTGGGATATTTCTCTGAATTGCTATCTTAAAGTGTATTTCCACTTTTGCAGCCACATTGAGATAACACCTACTTTATATTTGTTACATGTTCCCATTCACATAGCATAACTTTTAAAAAAAAATATGCTTACCTTTCTTTGATGATCTTTCTGCTAATTCCAGTACTGAACATTTCTGCTTAGATCTCACTGTCTGTGGAGTTGGGTGAGTTTTGTTTCAAATTATTAACCATGTCTGTACTGTGGGGGCAGCTTTCATTATCACTTGTAAACTAGATAAGCAGGACCGTCTGTTCTAACAAAGGGTTAAAGCCCTGATGACATTGTTCAGGAGGAGACGCTTAGTATGCCCTAAGTCTTTCTGTTAACACAGTCAGTGTTTGCTGTTACTGAACTTTTTTCTCAATTTTGACTGCAAAAGTGGAAATACACTTTAAGTAACAAGTGTAACTATGTTACATAGTTATATAGTATTTGAGGTTGAATAAAGACACAGGTCCATCAAGTTCAACCTTTGTGTGTCTGTGTGTGATTGTGCATGTGTATGTGTGTAGACGAGTCCCTGTATGATCTTGTTTTGTAGAGTACATGTACCCCTGTATGTAACGGTCTCTGAGGAAGGTATCTACACTTTACAACCATCGCAAGACCTTAGTCTTGCGATGGTTGTAAAGTGATTAAAAAACGTACGATCTGCCCATCTTGGACAGGCAGATCGTACTCTCGATCATCGCAAGCCCGCCCCCTGAGGGGCGGGCTTCCAATGACCGCAATGCTGAACGGGCAGTGTGCGCGTGCGCACACCGGCCCGTTCGGCATTTGTCTCCCGAGCACCGTTCAAACCAGCCGAAAATCGTACGATTTTCGGCTGGTTTTCTAGCGTGCTCCTTAGACAAAAGACGTGCGACCGTACAGTAGAAACGGTCGCACGTCTTCGTTCACACTGCTCGATTCTCGTACGATTGCGGGATTTCCCGCGATTCTCGGACCAGAATCGAGCAGTGTATGGGCACCTTTTATGCTTTTTGAATGATACAATACTCTCAGCTGATACTACTGCTTGTGGCAGCGAGTTCCAGACTTTAACCACTTTAACTGAAAAAAGCCCCTACACCCCTTGTGAATAAATCTTTTCTCCACCAATTTTTGCTGGTGGTCTCTAGTCTTTGTTATGGAGTTTACTGTAAAAAGTTTATTGCTGATGTTGCCATCACCATTAAACAGCTTGTACATCACAATCATGTCCCCTCCTAATCTCCTCCCTTCTAGCGTGAACAAGTTTAAATTTAATAACCTTGTCTCATAGCTTTGTAAAAGAAAGGTTTTTAAAAGGTAATGTAATGTATGTAATGTGACATATATTTTCTTGAGTGAGAGAAGAAGCACAACCGCTATCTGTGATTACCAGCAGAGACAGTGCATCTCTGATGTCAATCTAAGCAAGTGCAGAGGTAGTGATTGACTTCCTTATTAAAAAGCCCAGTATGCTCTGCTAACAGACTAAAATTAAAGCACAGTGTATTAAATGGGTTCTCATTCATCCAGGTCATGGTATATCTGTAGAAAATACATCAAGGCAACCAGATTTGCTGTATTTTTCCTGAAAACATTTCACTGGTCATCCAACCAGCTTTCTTATTTCAGAATTGAGAAAGCTGGTTGGATGACCAGTGAACAATCTTCAAGAAAAATTCAGCAAGTCCAGTTATTTTGATTTATTTTTTACAGATTTGTATAATATTGTTTACAAATAATAATAATAATAATAATATACAGCATCAGTTTAAACATGTTTATACGTTTAAAAATATTTATAAATAAAAATCCCATTATAGTTTCCCTTTAAGAGAAGCACATAAACACAGTGTACACACCTGTTTCCACTCCTCTCTCTCCACTGCTGTTAGGTCTGGAGTCATATCAGGCAGACGAATACTTGAATCCAGGTAATGCACTTCCAGAATGCCACGTTTCCGAAATTCCTCACTCAACACATTAGAATGCTGACTGGAAGGTATTGTTGGTGAATAGCATGGCTCAGGACCAATCTGTGCTTTATAGCTTAAAGTTCCCAAATGTTTTTCTGAACTGTTAAAGATTTTACAGCCATCCATAGTTGCCTTGTCAAGTTTTGGAACCCTAACGGTGTCTCTTCCCGATTCTGGTTTTGGTGGCCTCAGAGCTGATTTATACTAAAACGCAAAGAAAATACATATTAGTGGCACTTGGGAGGTGATTTATAAACTGTTCACATAGTGAAGAGCTATGCGAATTATTGCCACTAGATGGAGCTGAGGAGCGTAGGAATTACCTATGCTCCTCAGCTCCATCCAGTGGCCATAGATATTCTTAATCTCGTTCACATAGCTGTTCGATATGTAAACAGTTTATAAATCACCCCTTTGATTTATCACCCCCTTGGTCTCACATCGATAAATTAAATAAAAATGCTGTTGGGTCCTTATATGCCCATTTATATAAATACATATGTATCTATTGTCTGGAATTGTAAATACCTAACTATGTAGAGTGGATATACGTGCTCTACCTTTATAGCACATAGCAATTTCATAGGCTGCACTGGCTATAGTCACAACCTTGTTTATCATAAAATTATTGCATATAACCATTCTCAGTTTTAGCCACAAAAAGGCCAGCGGGTTTTAGGAAAGGATGTCTAAAATGGAAAGTCACTTTGGCATACTTTTTGCGAGAGATAATTGTTGTAATAATACACACTATAAAAAAACAATAATATTTATGTCAGTTTGTATAAAGAATGAAAGGAACACTTGGCCTTGGGCAAATGAATGGTTAGGTACACTTGGGAGTCACCACCTATAATTACAATTATATTTACCTCAGCAATGTTACAAAGGTGATGTATAATGTTGTTCTGTAAATGCTTTTGTAATGACATACATGGGTTCATTCAGGTAATGCAGCCTGACTATGCCATATACTAAAGAACATATACTGAGAGATGCAGACACATGTCAATGAGGGTGGAATGGAGGAAAAAAGAGAATTGTATTTATTTTCAGAGATCTTTTTATCTGAAAATTACATTACATTTCATAAACAAATGTCCATTAACAGGCAATCATGGTAAACACAAGAATGATGCCAATTAATGGAGCAGAAATGCTTATTTTATACACCCGTATTAGCATACATGACACCTGTCAAAATGTCAAATTAAGCCTGGTACACTGTTATTGTAAGCCCCTCCCACTTTTGTACTTAGCCCACCCCTGCAGACCACAATCATTTGCAGAATGTGAGCTCTTTACAGCGGTGGGTGCAGTTTATAATAGCAATGACAGGATGAAATATTATTAGAGACTTCAGCCAGGTATGGCTTTTCAGCAGTACTTGTCTGCCTGAGTACATCCATCTGTCATCAAAGTCTGTCTGGCAATGCCTGACAGCCTTGAATGTGCCCTTGTACATTTATATGATCACTATCATGGAATCCCTTAATACATTTTAATGCCTTTACAATTTACAACATATGTTACATCTTCCTATACACACTGGTATGGATGTAGACACAGTACTACTTAGGATTATACAGTGGGTTTAATAAGAGATCACATATCTATATAAGAAGATTATTCAGAAGAATTGACTCATTGGCATCCTTCAGCCTCCATGCTCTGTTCAGAAAGGGATGTATGGAGATTCAATGAGGCAGACACAGTCATAACAAGAACAGATGCTGTGGGTCTGTTTGTCTATAAAAATCCATAATGCTCTGCATAAACCAATGGCATGCACTCTTTAAATGTTTATTTTTAAAGTAAAATAGGCATATATTTATATACTGTGTGTGTGTGTATATATATATATGTATATATATATATACATACACACAGTATACTTATATGTGTATATATATATATATACACACGCACATATATATATGTGTGTGTGTATATATATATACATGTATATCCTCAAATCATCTCTGAATTTCACCTGGCACTGTACTTCCTTCTGGAGAGTGGCTACTTATGTTCCCCATGGTCCCTGTGTGTTGTAAAGTAGTCACCACTCCAAGCTTGCTCCCGTGATGGACTACATTCTCATCTTTAGTTTATTAATATGTGTTGAGATTGTAGTCCATCATGTGAGCAAACTTGGAGCAGTGGCTATTTTACAACACAATCAAAGGGACCATGGAGAACGAAAGTAGCCACCCTCCAGAAGGAAGGACAGAGCACCAATTCAGAGATGATTTGAGGATCTACAGTCGACCGATTCACAAATAAGATACATTTTTGTTAATAGTTAAGGTACGTTAATGCATTTTTAAGATTTAACTTATGTGCTATGAATTTAGTGTCACTTTAAACAAGTCTAAATGAAGGAGAATGTCTTTCAGAAGCATGCTCCAGCCTCTGCATATATACCAGCCCATCCTGCAATTCCAGAGCTGTCAGTCTGGGTCTTGCTTCACTAATATCAGAGGGACAATTAATACTGTATAATTCAGCAAGGCATAATGACATGTCCAAGTGAGAATGCCCTTATTGTAACTGATGGACCACCAATAAAATAAGTGTTTTAAAGCAAAGGCAGCATCTGCTTCATACATTTCTTGAAAGCTAGAAATTGTTTAGTTAAAATCAGACGCAAGCAGGGATAGCTATGAAACAGAAACAAGCTCAACACATGTTACAATCTCACTGTACAATATTCTTTGGATCTACCAAAATCTATGTAGTGCAAGGCCCCTATCTGATTAGATATAGCTTGAATGGATAGCATAGGTCCTCATATTTCAAAGTTTTGTTAAAGCTTATTGTACAAAGATTGTAAGATTGTACGGTCACATTGCAATTTTAAGCTTTATATCAAGTGATATGTAACAAGCAGCTATGTTATAAAGCATTACATACTATTATCACATAACTGACATAACCTTGACCCCTTGTCAAAATTACAAGTGAGCCCTTAGTTGCTAGCACACACATTCACCCACTTGCTTCTTACAGCCCTCAGGGACTGCAGCAGTAAGATCTCCAGTGGCCTGTAGACATAAGGCTGTCCTCAAATCAGTTCTTCTTTTGGCCACATCAGGCAATGATCGAAAGGCTAGCAGCTCATGACAGTCCTGACTAAATGTTTTTGAGAAGCAAATTAGAAAATATTGCCCAATCATTACCCCCAGAATTTCTGAACAGACATAAAAGCCAATGGATGATTCCATCCAAAATGAAATACAAGGTTTAAGTGAACTAATACTTTAATAGGCTTTTTAATTTGTAAAACTCACCTTAGTTCTTTCAAGAGAGGTCAGCAAATCCAAGTCAGTCGTGTCTGATATTCCTCCATGCAAAATTAGAATCTTGCTGTCTATAATGGTGGCGAGGGGCAGCTGACTATAGATGTCCTCTAGAAGAACTAGAATCTTCTGTGTATGAATCTGCAAGATAAATAGTTCTTATATCGTAGTATGTGATAATATATTTTTGATAACATGTACGTATGTATGGAGGGGGTTAAACTATACCTGCTCTGAGAAAAAGCATATCAAAGAGCAATGCCATGCAATAAGTGAAACCAATTAGTGAACTGGCTATGCTCTCCAGCAAACACAGTACCTATGCTAAATTGAGAAAATCAACACAATTTCCCTCAATTTGAGTTTGCTGTAATAAAACTGCAGTGACAATTCACACAACTTCTCACATTATCAATGAGAGCCATTTGCCTACACCCTGCTTACCTAAAGTTACTTTCGTTCTTTATGTTTACTGTATTAGCAATCAGATTCAAGCATGCAAGCATGTTAAAATATGACTAGTGATTGTAAAAAACCTGCAGGTACTGACAGTTTATTACATACGACTTTCTGCATGTGAAGGACAACAACAAGGCTAAACTGGCCAGGGCACTTATTCCTAAGCATTGGAACTCTCAGGTGATTCCTGCAGAATTGTGCCGCTTAATGAGATCTGAGGAACTGATTGCCGAACGGTTGGACAGGTCAGATGCCTTTCTATCCAGATGGAGGCCCTGGCTACTGTTCATGAGTTTAGGACCCTGGCTTAGCTTAAAGTGACATTAAACCCTCAGATTTTTTTACATAAACCAATACTGTAATGTACGCCTTACTGTAATACATGGTTGTTTCCCTTCTCTTTGCTGCTCTTCCCATGGATTACAGTAAGGCGCACATTACAGTATTGGTTTATGTAAAAAAATCTGAGGGTTTAATGTCCCTTTAATGATCTGTTTTCACTGATCACGCAGTATCCCTTTACCTCCCTTTCTCTCTTTCCTCTCCTCTCACTTCCTTTTTGTCATCTAATTGTCTTGTCTTGTTGTGCGTCTACTTTCTGTTGTCTATGTCTGGTAGCCTTAGGAATTGCATTTATTTTGACTGGGTTTATGCCTCTCCGTATGGTCCCGTGTCCTCCCTTCAGCATTGAGCAATGACATAATGTAAAACTAAACCGTTAAGTATGTAGACTTTTGTTTTATATATTTTAATACTTTATTTGCAGTGTTTCAAGGACTTACCTTTACATTTTGATGGTAAGCACCAAAACATTCATGTAGATCATGATTGCTACGTTTAGCATGTTTACAGAGCCCCACTAACAAAATTCTGACTTTGGGAAAGTCCCCCATCACATCCCAGGATGTAATGTCATCAACTCTCAGTTGGTGGCAAAGACATCTGTACTGTTGGATGCTGCATTTAAGCTCCTTATAAGAAAAACCCAAAATCTACTTCTAAAGGCTTAAGCGCTACCAGGGTGTTGATGAAGTTAGCAACCACAATCTAAAGACACTAGATGATGCCATCCATAAATAAATAAATAAGGTTAGCTTAATCAAATTTTGATTTCAGTGCAGGTTTACTTGTTCCCCCCTCCCCTCCCCCGCACCGCAGGCTGCAACCAACTATATGACTTACCCATTCTGCAAAGACAGGTTTAGAATAGGGAACTAGACAGGGACATCCACCAGCACTTGGTGAAGCATTTTATATGCAAAGTCCTGTACTGCACTGACGAATAAGTTGCCTGCAATGTCTTATTTGTACCAAATGATAGACTCCCCTGAATTCTAGGAGGAACATTTCCTGGTTTCAAAACTGTAGAATGCTTTTTGGTGTTCTGTTTCCAAGCACATGTAACTATGAAAGTAAAATATTCTTAACTACAGACTGTGTAATTGTATATATGCAGACCATTTACAATTTCTAAGCAAAACACAATGTCCAGACAAAGAGTTGTCTTAACATTCATACACTTACCTTGTACTTTTGCATCAATTCTTTGGTGAAGCCATACCTGCATTAGATGTAAATAGACACTGTCAGTCACATTATATGCGCAGTACTTTAACTGCATATTGACTTACATACCCAAGTTACCTGCGATGTATCAGAAAATATGGCTTCATGTTCTCAGTCTAGACAAAATGACCTTTTGAGGTCACCTAGTCTTAGAGCTTTAACTAAGTGCAGAATTATTACTGAACCATTTGTCCACAGCTCTGCAGGTATATAGTATATAACAACCAATCTACTTGAAAACCATTTGATATAACAAAAGTGACCCTTTCAGTAATTATTACCAACTTCATTTAAAGCCACCATTTGATGGCAGAGGACATACACTGAGTGGCCAGATTATTATGACCACCCCATCAGTACTTCGTTTGTCCACGAGATAACTCCACGAGATGTTGAAAGGTGATGCGAGGAATCTGACACTGCACTGTTGCCCTTCTGTTGTCTTGTACCAGTCTTGCCACTCTACGTTCTGCCCTAACATTGACTAGTCACTGACGGCCACAATTCGCACGTTCAGACCCAGATTTTCGGCTGACAGTCCAGTCTTTAAACACTTTAACAACAGCTGCTCTTGAACATTTAACAAATTCTGCTGTTTTGCTGATACTCGCTCTATGGCTCCGAGCGCCAGCAATCATCCCACGTTCAAAGGCTGTTAAATCGCGTTGTTTACCCAAATCTTCAGATAAAAATCACTTCTACTGTCGTGGTAAACAACCTGTTTCCCTATTTATAATGGTCTGGCCCTCTAGCAACTTCAGCTGGAAATTATAGCTAATTATAGCTAATTTGCCTACAAACGTTAGGTGGTCATAATAAACTGGCCACTCAGTGTATATTCACTTGTCTGACAGCTTGTGTGCTAAAACATCTGTATTGCTGATCTCTGGCTTGCAGGTAACCAGTACTTCTAGGTGTGTAGAGTACCCACTCCCCTGCAGCAAGCTGTGGTTCTTCCTCACGGCTCTCACTACAGGGTGGGGAGGTTGGTAGGAGGAACCACAGTATGCAGCCGGGGGTGAGGTATTGGACACACCCAGGATACAGTATGTGAAAAGTAATTAATTGAATAAATATATTCCACTATATTTCTATTGTTTTGATATATACAGTATAATTTAGTCGTAGACTGTGACACTCCTCAGCTATGCAGTGCAAGTCAGTCTAGATTCTGCTTTCAACATCTTCTGTTGCTTAAAAGCTGCATTAAACCACAATAGACTTTGCTTTGGTATATCTTCTTCTTGACCATGGTGTACTAATTACCTGCAGGTCCCGAATCTGACTTTGATGACTGGCTGAACAGAATTACAACTATGAAAGTCCAAATATATGTATATTATTAAAATATACATTGTCATGTACAGTATGTATAAATACATTGCCATGTATATTAGTGTCATGTATGTTAACATACAGTACTTTGTCATGTATGTTAATATTTAAAAATAGTTGTTTCTAGGGATTGCAATTATATATGTACAGTCATGTTTGCCTACTACTTTTTCAGACTGGCAATATGGACTGAAAAAAGCAGAATCCTTGGTTAATAGACATTATCTCAGCAGTTCTTTAGAAGAAAGGTTGAACTTCCTGATTGACAGAGAGCCACTGGAAGGAGAATCTACAAATATGAGTATGATATACAGTTGTGGAACTATTGACCAGTCACATCAACAATTATTGCCAAGGAATCATTACAGTAAAAAACAAGAATGTTTACCTGTAGCTAGCCCCTGATCTGCACACCTTTCCCAGGCCAGTGACTCTGAATGCAATAAAGCCTCTGGCTGTTATGCCAGACAACTATCATTTTAAACTTCCTACATATGTTCTCAGTACAGGTTGCGCCCCTACACCTGTCAGTTTACTGTTACTACTGTCACTGAAGTAAAAGAGTTCTGCATTACCTGAGGTTCATGATGGGATCCTCATGGTTGCCTCTATTCAAGTGTACATTATTTGGATAGACCAGGAGGAATGCAAAGAGGATTATTAGTATCTCTATGGAATGTTTCCCTCTGTCTACAAAGTCTCCATTAAAAAGATATGTGTTCTCTGGCGAGGGAAGACCGTTCTGCAGAGCACAATCACAGGTGATAATGACAACAATGAAATATATGAACATTTAACATATAAAAAGAGGTTGCGGTGTATATGTAAGGATTACAAATATATTGCATCATTCCAAAAAACAAGGCTACTTTAAATCTGGCTATGCACAGCACATTTCTCCTTCACCCAACATGTACATCCACTATTCAGTATATATTGAGATAGCGTCCTATTAAAACTCATAAGGATCAAATCAGTCTTTAGAAATTTCTAAATGATAAGTGCTAATTGATACTTTATGGGGTCATGCACATGCTTGTAATTAAATACTCATATCTACAATAGGTTTGGTGCCAGAAGCTGGAGGTGGTTCTCAATGAAATTAATCTATGAATTAACAAGAGAGGAAGGAAATGAAAGTTTAGAGAAGATCATTTATAGATCATTGGTTCGACCTCATCTGGAGTACGCGGTCCAGTTCTGGTCAGTTAGGGTCTGGAACTCACTGCCACAGGCGGTGATTTCAGCAAATAATGTGGAATTGTTCAAGAAACTTTTGGACGATTTCTTAAGGGACCGTAATATACAGGGGTACGGGTACTCCTAGAATGAGATCCTAATAGGTTGGACTTGATGGACTAATGTCTTTATTCAGCCTCAAATACTATGTAACTATAGTGCACACATATTATGAGCAGGGGAAAAAAATCCCCCTTATCCTTTTAAAATTAAATATAAATAAAGATATTCTCTTCTCGAGTATATCTAGGGGCTATTTACCACCAGAAGGAGTAACATTATATTATATTATGGAATATACTGGGAAACTGTTTTATGAAAAGACATACTTTTCCCTCAGTATGAGGGGAATTTATTAAAACTGGAGCAGATAAAATCTGGAGGAGCTGTGCATGACAACCAATCGGCTTCTCTCTTCAGTTTGTTCAGTTAAGATTTGAAAATTAATAAGAGAAGCTGATTGGTTGCCATGCACAGCTGCTCCAGATTTTGTCTGCTCCAGTTTTGATAAATTCCCCTCACTGTATATATGTTTTAGTACAATCTGGGTTTATTATTTTGATAAAAGCAAACATACAACAAAAAGTGCAAAAGTATTATGAAGAATACTAGGCTGTAAGTATACAGTGTTCATATTACAGGCCATATTCCAGCATTCAGGGTAAAGCATGGAAGATGCAATTGAAGTCCACATACCTAAGTAATGAGTAGTATCCAAATAAAATATCCAATTCCCAATACGATGAAAAAAAAGACATATGTTACGGTAGTCCGCGTTAGAAAATCTCGGGAAGTATCAAAAGAAGGGGTAACATGAATAACCTTGGTTGAATAAGAAAGAAACAACAGAGAAGAATGTAGGACAGATCGGGAAAAGAGAGAAGGAAGAGAAAGGAAAGGAGACAAGATGGATATACAAGAAAGGAAGAGGAGAATAGTCCCACCTTCCCCATCCACCCCCCGACAGACCAGAGCAGAAAGAAAGCTCTTAGTTAGATAGCATATCATGAAATTTTAGAGAATAGCAGAAATCTGTCCAAGTGGCCCAAAGAAAAGTATGCCTGATAGAATCCAATTCTACAAACCATTCTACCTTGAGAAGAGTGCCAGTGTCTTGGAATTAGGAACCCTGGTGTAGAGACATAAAATAGTGGTCTAAAATTCATTAACTATCAGTCATGTTACCCACCTCACCACTGCACCTCCAGCAACAATTAGGGAGAGAGGGATAAAAGCGTTGAGGACAATTGTACCACTGGGTGAGTATTTATACATTTTTCCTGAGCCTTAGTAGCAATCATAGCTTGCATGAAATGCAAAAGTCCTTTTCCCAATCATCCGGGTCCAATGCGGAATCCATTCCCTGCCCACACAATTCTGGATACCTAGGTAGCTTGGAATGTGTGAGCTGCACAAGCATACCATATATTTTGCAATATCATCGGGCAGAATCTTGTAATAGGAGCCTATCAATCAAAGTGGGTGGGGCGGAGCCAGTGCTGACCTGTCAGAGAAGGACAAAACTGCCGACCAGTGGACCAACCGACCAGTGGATTGGCCTGTGGGGTGGTCTGAACATCCAACTGTATGGCTTGTGCTAGGCGTCTATAGGACGATTTAGCCCAAATATTGTATGTAGAGCAATGCATCATAGGAGGGAACACTGGGCCAGGGCTGTAGCTACCATGGGGCGAGTGAGGCACTTGCTTCAGGCGCAGCTGAGAGGGGGCGTAGCCAGGCCCAGCTGCGCTCCCTCGCCCCTGTTGCCATAGTGAGCACAGGGTGCCATTGGCAACAGGAGCGCCAGGCGGCCAACGCAGCCGCGGCTCAGCAGGGAGAAGAGGAGCGGCATAGGCTCCAACTTCTCCTCGGATCCCCGCTGCTCTCCCTCGCCTGAATGGGCAGAGGACTCTGTGTCCTCAATCTCTTTTTCTATTTCAAAAGGGAAATGGCAGGGGTCTGTTTAGATCCCCAATATTTCACTGAAGCCCCCCAACAGTAAAAAAATAAATAAATAATAAAAATACGTAATTGGGAAAAAAAACACTCATGCACACATATTATTAGACATGTACAAAGACTAAAAATTTGTTTAGGACAAAATGAACGGAAACTAAAAATGTTTTTTATTAGTTTTGCCAAACTAAACAATTTTTATGCTATCTTGGATTTGACCACCAGCGCGTTCTGTGTGCGCGGCGTTGGGTGACATAACACGTCTGTTGGGGGGCACAATTTTCTGTTCTTGCCTCGGGCGCAAAAGCAGCTAGCTACGGCTCTGCACTGGGGCCCTGCATAGATGCCAATTGAAGAGCAGATACTACATGGTCTCACAGCAGAAGCAGATGTTTTATGAGAGGTGGGAGGGAAAGAGTATTTACCTAAGGAGAGGGTCTGTATGTATATAAAACATATATATACATAAAACAGACTGCGGTTGTATTGAAATGCCAGAAGCTGGCAGCAAGGTCCAGCTGGAAAAACGGAAGTAATGGTGTGTAAAGTTCTTGTGTTATGTGCATATACCATTCAGAAGAGTACACGCTGCTCTAGATTTTGGATCTAAATGCCATAATGGGATGTAAATGAGGTGTTAAAAAAAAAAAATGTGGTACAGATCTAAAAGTGAAGTTTTTTGAGTCCGCATGCATGAAGCCTATACACACTTGCAGTAATGCATTCATGTTGGATTTAAGGGAGAACTATGAGGTGAGTGCTTTTCACTCACCTCATAGTTCTAGCCGACCTGTGACAATGAGAGTGTCACAGGTCGGCTCAGTAGATCGGGAAGTGAGCGAACACATACCGGTGTTCGCTGACTTCTCGATCCTGTCACGGCTCTCTCCAGCCCCTCCCCTGTCACCAGCCCCTCCCCGTGACAGGGGAGGGGCTGGATTCCCCCCTCCCCGCTCCGATCCGCCAGCGCTGACTGGCTGAACGGACGTGGGAGGGGGCGGGTACAGCTGGCTCTGCCTCTAGATAGGCAGAGCCAGCTGTCACTCACGCTGCTGGGCGGATCTCGACATCGATAGCTCGCGGTATACTGAGCTTAGGGTAACGGGAGGACGCTAGTTTGTGTCCTCCCGTTACGCTAAGGAGAACTATGGGGAAAAGCACCGACACCATAGTTCTCCTTTAAGACACTTTGGTGCAATGAATGTTAAATAACACTGATTACCTTATAGAAGATTAATAGAAGATCGTCGAGTTTTCCATGGAGGTCACCTAAAATGAAAAATACTTAAAGATATCATAAAGAAATGTTCTGATGGACCAATTGTATCCATAAAGTGTATCCAACCCCGAATACTTAGCAGCTTACCAGTGTACTGTGTGCCAGTTTACCCGAAGGTGACCTCAGGAGGTGGTAAGACATGGCACCTTTGGGACTTTTTTTGATTTGCCACTAATTGCCACTTTGCTGCTTCCTTTTGTTTCTCTGCAGTTCTATACCTAAATTCTAATTGTCTCTGGGCTATGCATGCTTACTAAAAGCGATTTTGAAGAAAGTAGTATTGACTTTCTTTCATATTTATCTACACAAATTACACTCCATTGGACGTACTTATGCATGTGCTACAAACCTACCGGCTAAACATTGCAGAAGATGACATTACACATATGTGGTTTATTCTTCTACACACATTCCCATGTGCTAGGTGGGTTTATGCTATGTTGAGCCCATGTATATAGGCTGATGCAGTTTAATGCACATCTCTCCATGTAGAAGTTTTTTATGAAATACAATAGGCATGTGGATGTCATCTTATGCATTGTTTTCAGTGCAAATTGTTCTATTCCATTTAGTACTTCTATTGTTCTATTTCCCTGTAGTTTCCATTATCTGGGATTATTAAAGGATTTATTTATCTCAGTTTGAGATCTAGATATACACTGTACCTTCTGAACACTGGAATTTTCTAGTTCAGCTTTGTGGCTGGCTCAACTGCAGATATATCTTCACTCCACTCCACTCTAGTTGGCTATTTGCTATGCATGCAACACGGATTTTACAGTTTAAAGGAGAACTATGGGGTTAGGGCTTTTCCCCATAGTTCTCTTAAGGGTAACAGTTAAATAAACAGCTGGTACACATCTAAAGAAGCTGCTTTACCTGCCAAAAGATCTGTATTTCTAACTATCCAGTTCTGAGACTTACACAGTTCTGCCGCACAGCACAGGCCTGTCTGGCAGGGTCGCAGACCTGATTTTTCTCTGCTGCAGTTAAGTAACGCTTACAGGTCTTGTCTGTCCCTCAGCCTGTGACTGCATAGTGAACAGAGAAGCAGCAGACTCTTGGGCTCATCGATAATGTCACTTTGATTTCTCCTCCTATCAGCATATTCCTTGCACTGTTGCACAGCTGATTGGTTCCATGTGCTCCTTCCTCATTTACTGATGTCTTAATAAACACAAAATTACAATAATTTGTGTCTTCATAATCTGCTGGGAATTCCGCATTTATTGTCATTAAATTAAAACCAGGCATAATAGAATTTGTTTTATTAGTAATAATTATAAAAAAATATAAGCCTAATCATTTCAAATAAATCTGTGTTATAAATAAATCCTCTATCACTTGCAATATCAGTTGGCAACACACCTAGATTAGAACCTAGCTGTTAATATGCCTGATAGCAGTGATGAATGGGCAGCTTAGGTGACAAGATGTACGATTGCATTGACTGATCTCACCTGGAGCAATACTCACCACATATTGTTATCTGCTTGGAAAACGATGTTGTTAAATGAACAATATTTGGCATTTGTCTCAGGAATTTTCTGGTCTCATGTAACAGCTGGAGGACATACCGTGCATGAAGTTGCTAAAACAATAAACAAGATGAGAGATCAGTTCAACTGTGACAGAGCTCCCAAGTGCCTGGTACTTCGGCCATTACTGGAATAGTGTTTGAAGATTTGTCCTTTTTTGTCATATAAAATAAAACTGGTAAAGATATGTGAGAACAGGTTATAGAATAGATATTTTAGCAATTAAATAATTTCCTAATATCCAATCACATTCTATGCTGATGGTTAATTACATTGTATGCTGATAGTCAATGTTGGTAAACGTACATGACTGAGACCTGATTTTTATACTAATGTTACAAGAAAGTTTAATGAAATCCCCTTTGATGGCAAGGTTGTATGTGAGCTTTGTTTGTGAACTATGAACTGATTACCAGCTCAGCTCCGACACTACTCCAAAGTGTCTGTTATTCAGCTATAATGGCAGGCTTGGCATTCTGGCGTAACCGCTGACTTTTGGGGGCTACTGCAAGTATAGGCACTTTAAGGTAGTATTAAGCTCTCAAAATTGTTTTCAATAATGAATCAAGATCACACAAATATATATTGCCCAGCAAAGTATTTCTTTACATTTTTGCCAAAAAAGTTACAGCCATCATGTTGCTGGACAGCTGGCTCCAACTTTCTCAGCTTCACTTCCCTGAACAAGGGACAAAGCAGTCTCCAGCAGCTGTCTACCTACTAGCTTGGAGTAGGAAGGAAGGACGGAAGGAGGAGTGGGGAGCAGAGTGCATAATGGTAGCTTGCTTGGCTGTGTCTGTGTGTTTGTGGAGACACACATAGCTTACTAGCACATAGGACCCTAAAAGGGCATCATCCATTGTAAGTGATTTAACCAGCATTTACGGCTTATTCACACCAAATACGGTGCATTCCAGAGCAGTTAGCTGCTGGAACGCACTGTAATCCCACAATAAACTCCCCCGACGTTCTGGGGCATGAGGGGGCGTGGCGGTGCAATCAAGTCAATGGCACCCCAAGCAACGACCCTCTGCCCGCAGTGCGATCGCCCACACGTGTGTCAAAACAAAGCCTGCAGGGGGGCGTGGCCAGTCATGGTGGTGTAAGGACGTGCAGCCAGGAGCTCTGCTGCACCGCGGCTCAATATCAGTGACTTTTCAGCCCTTTCGGCAACTCTCTCCCCCTATGCCCGACGATCGGGACTCACCCGGTGCTCCTGCTTCTTCCTCCACCCGAGACATTGCCACGTACTTCACGCAGTGCTCCCGCGACAGCCTGCTGGATAGTGCCACTGCCGTAGGCCCCAAGATGGCTCCGAAAGCAGTTCCGACGAAGAAGGCCGGGACGGACCCTCCACAGCCCCAGAGGCGGCCCGAAGCCTCCATTCCTCGGTCCGATCCACAGGACCCAAACCGCTGGACACCCTGCAGCCTGCCACCTCCTTCCGCATCTGCTCAGCTTCATTGAAATACCTGGGTGTCTCTCTACCGACTAATCTAGCCGACTTGTTCTCTGCGAACTTTCGCCCCCTACTGGACAAGCTCACTTTAGATTTAGTCCCCTATTTAGATTTAGCCGCCTATTTCCTGGCTGGGGCGAATCAATGCACTCAAAATGGACATAGTCCCTAGATTTCTCTATCTGTTTCAGACAGTACCTATCGCTCTGCCATCTGCATACCTGAAAAAGGTCCAACAGGCCTTCACAAAGTTTATTTGGGACACCTTGCGTCCGCGACTTAGCTATAGGTCACTGGCCCTTCCGAAACGCAGAGGGGGGCGAGCGCACCGGATATCTTTCTCTACCATGCTTCAGCCGTCCTGACTCGTATAGTAGACCGGTTCCACAAAGGGGGTGAGAAACAGTGGGTTGGACTGTTTTTTTTCCAAACTACAGTAAATTCTACTGATGTATGGTCAGCTTAAGAGTTTACTATGTCTGGCGTGTGGTTCTGGGTGGGGATAGCTGGTATATGTGTAAAGGTGTTTTATTTAAAAGACCCCCTTGGAATGTGTTGAGCATTACAATAGGTAAGGAGAAACTTGCCTTCTCTTGCTTGAAAGCATTAAGTAGGTTGTTAGTGTCAGACACTGTTAGTGGGAATGACAGTCGTGGTCCATCGTATGAGTCAGGAACTTCTATCATATCATAAACCATAAGGTTCTCTTGGACCTCTCTTGAACACTTGAATATATCAGAAATCAAATCTGCAAAATAAGATAGCTGAATCAGTATTGGTTTAAAAACGGTATGACATATTTAACTCCAGCAATCAGAGGACACCGCAGTTTAGCCATATTAGCTATATAAAAGGACTTTTGTTTGGAATATTTAATAAACAAATTAGGGATGCACTGATATATCGGCCGCCGAAACATATCGGCCGAAAATTGCACTTTTGGCTAAATGCCGAAAGTGCCATTTTCCTGCGGATACATCGGCGCATCCGTGCTTTCTTTCCTCCCCGCTGGCACATAGAGCAGGGCAAGAAAGTGTGACAGCCGGCTGGGCGCTGCGGGAGGAGAGCGCTGTGTGCGGCCAGCGTCTCTCCTCTCACACCGCTCAGCCTCCTATCACAGTCCGGCAGAGCGGTGTGGGGGCGGAGACAGCGCGCTGTCACAGGAGGCTGAGCTCTCCTCCCTGTTCCGCTCGCTTAGCCTCCTGTGACAGCTGTCAGAAAGGAGAGCGAGGTAAAAACACTCAGTGATCAGAGATCACTGAGTGTTTCTAAATACTTGAGGACATCGTATGTTTACTATATCCTCAATTATGAATGAATGGGAGTGTTCATCACCTTATGTTCATTCATGATTGTGGTTATAGTAAACAGACAATTTTCTCATGTTATGAATGAACAGGAACACTCATAGAGGATTCCCGTTCATTTATAACTGGGGCTGCAGAAAAGAGATTGAGGACTCTGTGCCATTTGAACTACCATGTCTACTGCTTGGCATGGCCATGGCCTGTTTGCTGACCTGAATTTGATGTTGGTTCCAAATGCACGTCAAAAGCAGGGGAAAAATGCCTGTCGACATGAGCCTTTAGTAAATGTGCATGATAGTTACCTCCCTCTTTGCATTTTAGTATTTTTTTATCACATCTTTTGTTGGGATTCAAATTATCCAGCTGTGGGATAAGTCTATGGGGGTTATTCACAAAAGGGTGAAGAGTATGGAGAAGGCAGGAGAAGTGAACAATCTAGGCCAAAATAGCTGATTTGGAAAAATTCTCCAATTCAGCTCACTTTCCAGTTCAGCTATGTTGTCCTAGATCAGTGATGGCGAACCTTTTTGAACCCGACGCAAAATCAATTTATTTGCCTCAAAGTGCCAGCGCTGAAATTAAGTTTAGTACTGTATTGCAGTTCGGGCGCTCGGGTTTAAGAAACGTTCAACATCACTGCCTTAGGCCCCAATTCACACCAAGCGACATACCTTACAAGCGGGGCCGGGATAGCGCGACTGTTCGGGGCGACGTTCCAGCAAAGATCGCGAGACCTTCAACGTCGGGCTGCATTCAAAAATAGAAAAATTGCGCGACATACGCGGAAAAAGGGTCCTGCTGAAGCGACATCGACGGGCGACATGGAGCTGTACATTAGAACAGCTCCATTGAATAACCTTGGCCGGCGACTTCTCGCAATAATGCGCTAAATAGCGGGATTTTATGCACAGTGCAAATGGGGCCTTAGGGAAACTAGGGAAACACGCATATTCTGCGGGCCTCCCGGGGTCCTAGCGAGGAGGAGCGGCCGTCTAATCTGCCTGTTTAGAGGCCGCTGCCTGATTGTGACTGGCGTACTGAGGCAATCCGGGTTGGTCGGATCTATTTCTATTGGTGGTCCCTGAACCACCAGCAGAGAGGGCCCCGCATGCCCTCCCTGGCACGCGTGCCATTGGTTCACCACCACTGTCCTAGATTGTTCACTTCTCCTGCCTTCTCCAAACTCTTCACCCTTTTGTGAATAACCCCCTATGTCTGTATGTTTAAGTCATATTAGGTAATGCTAATAAACATTTTCAGGCTACATATCAATCAAGTCTGAATGACCTTTTCAAGCTGGGCTATAGAAGGTTCACGTTAAAGGAGTTAAAAGGTCAACAAAACCTACATCTTACCAGGCCCTTGAGCTTGCTCATTCATCTGCGCAAAGTGATCCATCATGAATGTGAAAAAGTTGGAGAGCTGGAATGCAACAGAGGTTTTTATGTTAACATTTGCATCAAGTTTGCAAATAAAAAGTAACAAATCCTGAATACAATTTTAACCATGGACCACATTGCCAAGCTGCATTGCTTTTGAACTAAGAACAATCTGGTCATTACCACTTCTGGAATAGGTTATAAATGTTCAACCTATGAATGGGTTGAACTTGATGTACTTGTGTCTTTTTTCAACCTGACTAACTTTGTAACTATGTAATGTGTTCCACTTATTTCAATGAATAAAAGAGCAGTACACTATAAATACCAACCTGTAGTTGAGCCTGTTCCTCAGCATATTCTATGGACTGAAATATACTCAGTGTATAACGCCGTCTCATTTCCAGTCTTGCCATGTAGACGCGGTACCATCTCTGGATCAGAATCGCAGCTTTAATTGCTGGCAAAATCATAAAACCATAGTTTTAAGGCATTTTTACTTTTAATGTTAAAAAAAAAAGAAAAGAAAATTTGAAGTATACTAATCTAGTACTGTACATCTGGATTTAAACAGTTATTTTTTTTTTTTTCTGCTGCTACCAGAATACACAGAATTATGTCACTAGTATGCCATAGCCTAAAAAAAATCTGAAGTTCTGTAGCACAGACCACCAACCCCAGACACTAGGCTGTGGAAACTCACATACGTGCCATGCACTCTGCAGCATTACTAAAATGTTTAATTTTAACAAAAGGCATCCTGCAACACAGCATTTTGTAATGTTACTGTATCCATCAACCAGCTTAGAATATTGTTTATATGAGATGAGTATTTCTGACGATGAGGTGGAAAAATGTGTGGTTAGCAAATGTACATAGAAAAGCTGCACATCTATAGGCACAAGCCTACTGTATCTAACGGTAAATCTGGTTCTGGTTTTACCGCATGTGTAGTGCTCACCCCCACAGGAGCCCCCAGAACAACCTGGGTACTTCTTGCCCTCAAGCTAGGATTTACCACGCAGACAGGGTCCACACCACATCAACACACCTTGTGAAGTTTTGTAAGAGATTTTACTGAAAATAGCCGGATGTCCCCTTGCTCTCAAGCTGGCACTTTTGTTGGTCTTTGTGGCATCTGTTGTACCGTAAAGATGATCGCTGGCCACAGGAGGATGCTGAAGGACAATCTGCAGACACCTTCTGACTCCTTGTGGGTTGTTAGGTCGCTATGGATCTCTCACCGACCGAGGGTGGTCCGTCGTCCATGCCACGGTTGTCTCACTGTGCGGGATCATGCTGTGTCTCTCTCTGGAAACAACACCCGGACAGTACTGAATATAGCAGACCGGGAAAATCTCTCTTCAGACACCCTCTTGGCTGAACACGCTCCCCTAGACAGTTCTGCACAGAGTCTGTGGCTCCTCTATATCAGCCACCCACAAAGATCTGTACAGGTTGCTGGATCCACCCGGACTGAGCGTGCTTCGAGAACTCCAGCCCAGCCCATTTCTCCTGCTCCAGAGCACAACCTTTTGGGAATCGTAGTATTTACAGCACCACATGGCATGATCTCCTCCTGTAGCTGCACTGCAACTCCCACAAGTCTCTCTGTATCATGGACTGCACAGCGCCAATTAACTATTTACAAGCAGAAATATATCTGACTCTGTAGCAACTCATATAGGGGCTACACATGTAATAATGCTTGTTTTTTAGATGGAGAACAGATATAGTCTATAAAAACAGTAATCAAATAGGACAGACATTACAGTCATTGGGAATTGAGTTGAAGAGGTTAGAATTTAAGGCTGATGTTAGATGGGTGACTGTGTCACTAACAATACTGCCATTGGACATTTGTCAAAATCGCCAGCAGCAGGATCGTTGGGAGGCTGCCTTTTTGTACCTATCAAATTACAGGTGAAACTCGAATAATTAGAATATCGTGCAAAAGTTCATTTATTTCACTAATGCAACTTAAAAGGTGAAACTAATATATGAGATAGACTCATTACATGCAAAGTAACATAGTTCAAGCCGTGATTTGTCATAATTGTGATGATTATGGCTTACAGCTCATGAAAACCCCAAATCCACAATCTCAGAAAATTAGAATATTACATGCAATCGATAAAACAAGGATTGTACATAGAACAATATCGGACCTCTGAAAAGTATAAGCATGCATATGTACTCAGTACTTGGTTTGGGCCCCTTTTGCAGCAATTACTGCCTCAATGCGGCGTGGCATGGAAGCTATCAGCCTGTGGCACTGCTGAGGTGTTATGGAAGACCAGGATGCTT
>NW_017306443.1:350204-355540 GCF_000935625.1 Nanorana parkeri | reverse complement strand
TCTACTTTTTTGAGGTTGTGGATTTGGGGGTCTTGGGGTTTTCATGAGCTGTAAGCCATAATCATTACAATTATGACAAATCACGGCTTGAACTATCTTTCTTTGCATTTAATGAGTCTATCTCATATATTAGTTTCACCTTTTAAGTTGCATTAGTGAAATAAATGAACTTTTGCACGATATTCTAATTATTCGAGTTTCACCTGTACTTCCTCTGTAGTTGATACAGCAAGCTATCACTCTCATTGCTAGTAATCGAGATTCAACAGCTTTCGGGATCCATGCCTGTCCCACTAATATTTTTGCTTTTACAGGACTAGAAGTTCCAACACACCCTACTTAGATTTCATCTACCCCTGATTACTGCTCACAGTTGAAAGTAGAGTCCTTGTGTATAGCATGCACCTTGCCTATACTCTCCATCACCAATCCCATAAGTAGGGATGAGCTCACGTTCAGATCAAATCTGAACATGGAAACTGTAGGTCGGGGCATTATATGTGCCACAGATGCCCAAAAACAAAGAGGCAGGATGTTTGTGCTGACATAATTTACCTTTTATAGCCACATGGCTATGTAGCCACGTAAGGTCAATGACATCACTGCATCGCCCCTTTGCTTATATGCAGCTGTGGGTGTGAAATTCACTGGCCACGGCTCATTGGGTGGCAGCAGAACGAGTTTCCTTCTGGTTTTGGAGGAGTCCTTCCCAGTTTGGAGGAACTCATTTTTTGACCAGGTTTGGGCCAAACCTGATCTCGTCCTTAGCAGAGTAGTGGGTACTTCCTGGGCCTTCTGTCACCAGGCTTCAGTTTCCCATTAAACAAAAGAAAAATAACTGCTGTACATGCAGAGTACAGGAACAAGATCTTATTCACCATGGAACCCGGAAGGGCAGATGTGGCCAGCAGGACTCTACATTTCCTTTTTGTCTTTGGTTTCCCAGGCACGCAAAATCTCTACCTGTGCTCTCATTTCCACTCTATCTGGTGGATATGGTGGCATTGGCGGATGCTAACTTTAGACATAAGGTTCTGCAGACAACTGTGTTGTCACTCATTTATGCTTTCTTACAGGTTGTAAGGACTTGCCACTTATTTATGCTGAGTGTCATTTTGAGACTGCTTTTAGATGTCCCATATGATGAACAATAGTGCTATGTCCTCAAAAGAATGCTGGAGCAAATAAGATTTCATACACAGCATAAAATCCTTTATTCCAGTAGTTCATTGGAGGACACAGGATTGTTGTTGTTTTTTGTTTTTTTATGTTGGCCTGTTGCCTTGGTCAGGTCTTTTTGATAAGGATGCTCTCTCTTCTTCTATTGTTAATTGCTTGCTACAACTGACCTCTAGAGTAAACAAGCTTTCTGTAGGCAGGAGTTTACCATTCTTTCCCTTGCAAAGCAACAGGTTCACCCAATGTAGACCTCCCAGCAGCATATACTCTCCTTCCTTTCTTTTTCACAGCACTTCATTCAGCAGAAGTTAAATAAAAGCCCAAAGCAAGCAATTAGTTGCTGGAGTAGTAGCTTTAGCTTACACAGGGCTATGGACTGTGTGGGAGTGTTGACTGGCCAAGTGCTGTCACATGAAGTGGGTCATATATAACTCCCCACCTGAATGCACTGGATATTTTCTTCAGGCCCCTAAATTAAAGCCTGCAGCACTAATGCTCAGTAAACTAAATATTCCGCTTCAGCTGCGGCGTCTCAGTATACCGCAAGCAGTAGCTCGCAGTGTACTGTGGCGTCTCAGTATACAGCGAGCTGTAGCTCGTGGTACACTGAGCTTAGGGTGACGGGAGGACGCTATTTTGTGTCCTCGCATTACCCTAAGGAGAACTATGGGGAAAAGCCTTAACCCCATAGTTCTCCTTTAAGACACCTAAACAGAAGCACATAAACTACAACCTCTGATGCTTTAAGGCCCATATTCAAGTTCTCAAATCTAAATCCAGACATCCCAACTCTCCCGGACGCTCCGGGAGTCTCCCGCTATTAGATAGCGGCTCCTGAACACCCAGGAGAGAAACATTTTCTCCCGGAAAAGTTTCCTCTTTAAACAAACAGCATAGGAATGCATAGCTAGATTGCTATTGGCTATTTCACTTTGCAATAGCCAATAGCAGAGTAGCTATTGCACCTGCCCACTTATGTGCAGAGGGGGACCTGAAGTTCTCCATTAGGTCCTCTTCTAGCGATTGACAGCAGCAGAGGGCGGGTGCAATAGCCAGCTTGCTATTGCATATTGCAAATTGAAATAGCCAAAAGCAATCTAGCTATGCATTCCTATGCTGTTTTTTTTTTTTATTCTGACGGCAGCAGCTGTCAGAATTCTGAAAAAAACCTAAAACCCGGCAGATAGCAAAGAAGCTATTGCTACCCGTGCTATCTGCCATCATTTCAGGGGGAATGGGGGGGCTGGGGGCAGAGGGCACCTCCCTGAAATGAGAAGAGCACCTACCTGAAATTGCTTTTTTAGATTGGGATCCCTGTAAATCCCTCAAAACTAGAGGCCCTGACCTTTAAGTGCCCTTAACTTAAGAACCTGATCTTAGACCCTTAGATCTTAGGAAGAGTAAATAAACTCTAATATGCCAAGAGATTTAAAGTAAACTCAGGGGATATAAAGAGGAAAGCAAACAAGTATTTAGTACAAAGGGACAAGACTGTACATGTTTTGCTTATGTAATTGATAAAAAAGCCAAATGATAAAACAACACATACTGTTTTACAGAGTCCGCCTATTTTTGGTTTTATCCTGACCTCCCCTGCAATAGAAGAAGTATTGTACTTACCTCACTCTGTGCGTGTCGGATGCCTGTGTTCCCCGCTACGTGCTGTGGTTCCTTTCTCCAACCATTATGTCACTACAGGACACAGCAGTGAAGTAGCATTCAGAGGATAGAGCAACAATGCTTGACAGGGGACAATGGCATCCAACACTTCTGAAAGTGTTGACTATTGAAGTGTCTTACTGAGCCTGCAGTGATGGAATGAAGGGAAGGTAGGAGACATAGCCAGACAGATAGGTAAGTATATTCTCTCTTGAATTGCAGGGTAGTGCCATTAGGATTATTTACACCAAACTTCTATGAATTGATTAAAAAATTGCATAGTTAGCACTCATTTGGAGCCTGATCCTGCAACTGAGCACCAATGCAGGGTGAAGGGGATTTTTATTATAGTCTGAGCCTGCCACTGACCACCAATGCTGGGGGAAGGGAAGGGGGTTTATGGTATTGCTACAGCATGCTACTGACCATCAATGCTGGGGGGTATTATTACAGCCTACCACTGATCAATAATGCAGGGTGGGGTTTATTATAACAGCCTGAGCTTACCACTTACCAGCGTTATTGTATTATTACAGCCTACCAATGACCACTAATTTTGGGAGGGTGGTTATTATTAAAGCCTTCTACTGATCCCCAATGCTGGGGAAGTTTAAATGAGAACTATGGCCCAACCTTTTTTGGCCATAGTTCTCTTTAGTGTCACAGAAGGATATTTACTATGTCCTCTTGTGACCCAAAACTCAGCATATAGCTGTCTATTGCCCGCTATATGCTGACAGCGCAGAGCCGCCCTGCAGCCGAGAAAGATGCTGACAATATTGTCTGAATTCAGCTTGACATCTGGCTCTGCCTCTCTAGAAGCAGAGCCAGCTGTGCACTCCCCAGTCTGTCCCAGACAGTTAATGCTCTCTGCAGGGAGAAGATGAGCGATCACCAGTATGTGATCGCTCAGTTCTCGATCTATAGAGCCGACGTGTGACAGCTGCAGTGTCACATGTCAGTTCTAATGATGGGGATGAATGTATCTCACTCTCCCCATAAATCTCCTTTAACATTACTACCCCTGCCCACCATGGAAGGGTGAAATATTGTGGCCATTTACACCAGTGCTGGGATTACTATTACTGCCACTGAAATTGATGCTGGGGCTTATTGTTCCACCCTTCAAGCCATACACCATGAAGCGACACCAACTTTATTGCCCACACCTCCAAGACGTTCCTCCTGACTTGGAGAGATTCTTTGAGCACATGAACGTTGGGCGAAACGATATGCTAAGTTCAATGTCTATGCATAAAGTTGCAGTTGCAATTCTTTAATTCTTTTGATTTTTAAAGAATTATCTGCCCCAGGTGTCACATATGCTAGGTATGCCTCTACTCTGAATATTCCAGAAGCCACACACAGCATTCCTCTTTTGCACATGATGTGAATGTTTGAAGTCCAATAGTACCATAAGAGAGTGCAACATTCATACAATGCAAATACTAGTAACTTTCTCTACACTGATTATTATTCATACAATGAAACTCATGTACTTTGCATGTTGTACAACTGATCTGTTCTGTGGTATACATGTATGGGTTGTAAATAGGTGAAAAAAACTTGCAATTGATTAGCTTAAAAGGTATCTGTTATCCTCTATGCGGAAGATAGTAAGTTTTTTTTTTTTTTTTTAATTAAATATGCAGTTAAGCAATACTTAACCAATTTAGCTACTAACTTTAGCAATGTAACTAGTCATAAAACAAAAAACACCACATAGATAGTGTAAATTAAAATAGATACAAATATTACTAAAATATAATAATAAGAAAAATTAAATGCACACACATAGGACTGTAGTTGTACATAAGTTTATGTCAAGTACTAAAAAATAGAATAAATCAACATATTTATACTGTATAATATAGATAAGGCTCATATTTTATACTTTTCTCTGCAATGTTTCACTTACCTTTTTCAGATTTCTTGGTTTGATTTTCAGTCTTTACTGATGTCCCACAGCCCATTGTTGACAAACCTGGTGGCCGACAATAAAAATGTTCTGGTTGGTACTATGCAAGGCTATCTGATGATGTTCCCTTGTAGTTGCTCACTCATCATGTGTGTTTACTTCCAAC
Source organism: Nanorana parkeri (assembly GCF_000935625.1). Classification (NCBI taxonomy): domain Eukaryota; kingdom Metazoa; phylum Chordata; class Amphibia; order Anura; family Dicroglossidae; genus Nanorana; species Nanorana parkeri. Next base: position 350,618 of record NW_017306443.1, on the reverse strand, counting down.
TGGTCCTGTACATAATACAAAGAGAAGGAGGCGTGCCACACAAGGGGAGAGGAGCTAGAAATTAAATTACATGGATTAGCAGAGTGTGGTTTCAAAGGGACTGCTGCAATGAAATCATTAAAGCTTGTTATGAAGCATATCACATGAAGGGGATCTCATAAACTAGATTGTCGCTGAAACATCTGCCTGTAGTTACATCATTGCACTGACTTCCATTGATTGAGGCATGCATTAGTACATGTAAACAAACAGAGCTATTGGCATCACCAAGCCATTTAATCGGCACATTTTATTTATTTACATTGGCCAAAGCTTCATGGACTCACTTCACTCAGGTACAGTTGTCTGTAATAAACTTATATGTTCAGATCTTCTGGTATATTCCAATATTTGGGGGGGGGGGCAGGGGAGGGA
>NW_017306443.1:266560-350171 GCF_000935625.1 Nanorana parkeri | reverse complement strand
TATGAGGCTAGCACCAACTTAGCTTGTCGGTAAGACCTTTCCTTTTAACTGAGAACAGTCCTGTGAGTACATGCCTGGGGTACAGTATATGTAGATATCAAAGGTAGATTAAAGAGATGCAGGGCAGCCATCAGAAATGTTGGTGCCCCTTACACGGCTTTAGGGCTCCCCAACCCCCCTCTCCTGACACCGCCGCCACAGTGAGACAGTCACACTGTTATTATTATACATTGATATAGCTCTGACATATACCGCAGTGCTGTACAGAAAGCACTGAGCCAGTCACATCAGTCTCCATACAGAGGAGCTTACACTCTAATGCACAATGGCACCAGCTGTAGGGGGACTACAAATCACTGCAATACATTTATACAGCAATGCAGAACAGTATATGAATTTGACTCAGGGCTTAGTGACCCACTGGACTCAGGGCTTAGTGACCTGCTGGACTCAGGGCTTAGTGACCCGCGGGACTCAGGGCTTAGTGACCCGCTGGACTCAGGGCTTAGTGACGCACTGGACGTAGGGCTTAGTGACCCGCTGGACGTAGGGCTTGGTGACCAGCTGCATGCAGGGCTTAGTGACCTGCTGGACTCAGGGCTTAGTGCCATGGGACCCTGGTTGAGAAAGGCTGTCCCAAAGCAATTGGCTATTCCATGGATCAACAATCTCTGGTGTAATTAATTATGAATGTTAATATCCAGTTATATTCTGAACATTTAAAAATACATCCAGCTTTTTTTTTAAACAATTAACTGAGTTGACTATAACTAGTTCTTAAGGGAGCCCATTCTCCATTTTCACAGCTCTAACTCTGAAGAAACCTTTTTGTATGCGAAGATTAAACCTCTTTTGCTCCAGATGCAAAGAATGCCCCCTTGTCCTTGGCAATGACCTTAAAGAGAATAACTTTGCACAAAGCTTTGCACCGCGTGGACCATTTATGTATCTGTATTTAGTGATCATATTCCCCTTAAAGAAGGAGTGCATTCAGAGTAAAACATACTTTCCCCCTGCTTAGAGCCAGTGTGAGACACTGCAGCTGTTCCTTGCCAGCTCTAACACCACAGGCTGAGTGATCATGTAACTACTGATTAATCAGTTCTCAGTCTCCTCCCTGCAGAGAGCGGTGACTACTAGTCAGTGCCCGCCGCAGGGGTTACCCCCTCCCCTCTCTCTATTCCTCCAGAGCAAATTGCAGGGACAGACAGGGGAGGGGATGGACCCTTCTGGCTCTGGCTCAGGGGGCAGAGCAAGCTGTCAATCAGGTAGTATTGCCAGGACCCTTCGCCGCTGTAGCGCGGCTCTGCTCTGTCAGAAGATAGCCAAAAGTAAATGTACTCCAGTGACCCACAAGAGAAGTAAAGCCAAAAAAGTTTTGCCTTTGCTTCTCTTTTAAATGCCTTTTCTCAGGAGAACATGCATTCAGTTCAGCTAATCCTTCCTCATAGTTGAGCTCCTCTATGACTCTTATCAGTTTAGTTGCCCTTCTCTGCATTCTCTCCAGTTCCACAACATCCTTTTTGTCAACTGGTGCCCAAAACTGAACTGCATGTGCATAATCAATACTTGAATGTAAAACTCTACACTCACAGCCACGCCAAACAAAACTCCCATTCTAAAAATGTTTCTAAAACAGAAATCTGGCTAGTGTTTTTTTGGGGGGGGAATCTGCATGTCTTGTTGGTGCAGGCAGTGCAGCTTAAGCTACCATGCTCATGAGAATGGATCACAACAAGACTTTAGTTTCTCCAACACCGGCAGTAGAGGATTAGAGGCTCTACAATTTATTTCTGTATGTGGTGAGATTAATTAACTATGCTGTAAGGAAAGTTTGATGAAAGTTTTCCCTGCAAATGAATAGCATACAGGGGCGACCAATTTAGTGGGAGCAGTGTATTCTGTCATCTTGCAGCATCATGATTACATTAGTGCTTCTCGGCTTAGAACCTCTGGGTATACCATCTATTACACCCATGCTCTTTAATTAAATATCATGCAGAAAAACATTACTGAGAGTGAGACGTCTAATATTATAAGTTTAAGTGTCCTAACATACAGGTCAGAGAAACAGGCTTGCATAACCCTAAAAAATAATTTGCATTAAGACGAAATCACAAAAGAGAACATTAAGAAGCTGTGATTCATCCTCAGTCCCTGGAGGTATAATTATCTCATATTAGTGCTGCTAGGTACTGCTGTCAATTAAAGATAAACTTCCTACAAACATGGCTTAAGTCAAATTTCACCAGTAATAATGAAAAGGGAATGAAATCACTTGTAATAGATTGAACCTGTAGTACAAAACATAACTCTATTGTGAAATGCCAGGTACAGCCATAAAAAGACTTTCACCAAATCAAGAGATGTTCTAATATACGTGGATACTTGTAACTGTAACAGACTGTCCAATGCAGCAGATCTTTAAAAGTGGCCATAAATGCTAAGCAGGACGGGCAGATGTCCTACAGTGAAAGCTGGATGGTGAGACATTGGCCATTCTTGAACCCACCAGAAGCCACCAAGGTGGAGTATTTCCATAAGGATTACTTAGCACGTCAAATAATCAGAAGCACTCGTTATCACCACCTAGAAAAGCATTGCATAGCACATTCTTATTGTTCTGAGGGGTCAGCTGATATACCCCCAGCCCTACATGAGCCACAGGTGAACAGCTGACAAAAAGGGGAAGCAAATAAATTGTCACTACCCTATGAGGGATGGGGGCCTTAAGACAGGTTCCCCCTGTTCCTTTGATTCTGGACTGCGTGAGAAATCCAAATGTGTATATATTGTGTAATATATACCGTGTTTCCCCGAAAATAAGACACTGTCTTATTTTGTTTTTGCCCCCAAAAACCACACTAGGTCTTATTTTCAGGGGATGTCTTTTTTTTTCTAATGTGCAACAAAATGTACAAAAATCCAAAGTTATCTGGTATCACTCCGCCTGTCACAGTAACTGGCGCTATAGAGGAACATCGGCTAATGCGGCTCTGCTCCCTCCGCCGCCGCAGCCTTGCTTTCTACAGCGCCGGCTTCCTTTGCCATCAGGGACAGTGGTACCAGCGGTGCAGCAGAGGGGAAATCAGACAGTGGACAGCGCGGTAAAGTACGGTACCATTCCATTAAACAGTGCCGTCAGAAGGACAGCAGTTGGTAAAGCATGGTACTGGAGTGCTCCCTGTCACTGCGCTGTCTGGAGGGAGTCCCCTGTCATCCTCTTAATACAGTATGTCCCTGCAGGCTGATATCATCTCTCCTGCAAGTTCCCCCTCACATGCTACCACCAAACTAGGTCTTATTTTCGGGGTAGGTCTTATATTACAGGAATCTTGAAAAATAGTGCTAGGTCTTACTTTCGGGGTAGGTCTTATTTTCGGGGAATATATACTGTGTATATATCTAAATCTATATATATAGATATAGATCTATATCTATATATATAGATATATATCTGCGTGAAAGGAGGGGGGAAGGAGTAATATTAGGGAAAGTGGGTGAAGGTCCACTTTAAAGCTGACCTTCCCTGAAAAAACAGTGGCTTCATCTCAGTTCAGCTTTCGGGAGGCACAGGTGAGGTCACCATGCCTAACTCTGCCTCCAGGGTTAGCCGGACACTCAAAATCCAATAAAAATGCATCCCTGTCCAATGCTGGAATGTATTCTCGCAGGATTTCCAGTGGACAGAAGGCAGCCATGAGGGGTTGCATGGAAGGTCCACTTTAAAGATGAACTTGACCGAGCAATTTAATGTCTCCCGAAAAAGTTACTTTTTTATGCAGCAATCTTTGTATTGGTTTTACAAGAAAGTACAGAACAACAAGATTGAACCAAACAATAATGCAAGACTGGCATGCAGGCCTAAATTGCGTCAGATATGAGATAGCTAAATATGGAGTCATAGTAGGAGGATCTGAGGCTGGTACTTGAAGGATTCCAAACAGATAATATTAAAGGCCAAAAGAGTCTCATGGTACATGATAACGCCTTCTCCAGTTCATTTGCAACTCCAGACCATGAGGAAAAGGAAAGGGCTAAGTACCAAACTGCATAGTAGTGAGAATAACAATATAGCAAGGGAAACAAGGAGGCTGAAGAGAAGGACATAGAAAAAAGAAGTGGTAAGAGCAGGAAAGGAGAAAGAAAAAGGGGGGAAGGAGGCATGTCACAAGCTTCTCATTAATAAATGTAACATTGTATATGTCTCATAGTTACTACTTTTGTAATTGAGTATACATATTAGAAAGTAATCATCAATGTATGTGTTGCAGATGTTAAAAACCTTTAATAAAAATCTATTATGCAAAAAAAATAAAAATAAATGTAACATGTTTATTTTTACCGTAGTAAAGGACTAAAGGAGATAAATCAGACAGCCATGCCTTTGCTATAGTTTGTTTAGCCACTGTAAAACATGTAACTGAAGCTTAATCTGATTCTTCATGAGACCTGCAGTGGAGTGATTGAGAAATGCCTCCATAGGATCCAGTGATGTGGAATATCCTATCAGGGTCGAGATGAATAATCTGGTGCGCAAAATTGGGCACCACCACCACATGTGTATAAAGGTACCTACCTCTAAAACAGCACCCATCATGTCCTGAGAAATAAAGCTGGAGTAGAGAAGGCACAAAACGGTTAATTTTAAGGCACGCCACTGCTGTCACTGTTCTTATTTCAGCTCTCAGCCAAAGGTTCAAGCCTTCAAATGGCTGGTGTCATAGCTGATCACATGAACAGCATCATGACAACTGCAATCCAAATAGAGGCTAAGATGGCACCTTCCTTGGCTGTAAGGGGTGTAGTTCCACTTTAAGAAAAAGTGTTACAACAAACTATAATTATTATTTTTTTTAAGTGTCCAAAGAGGAGCTTTTCTGAAAATTATGTTCTGTGTAAAGTGGCCAAAAAACTGTAACATATAATATAAATAATGAGACCTGGGAGGCCTAAAACTGGTCACACCAAGGTCCCAGTGACACAACCTGCATGGAACTCTCATTTCTCTCATGACCATACACTGGTAGATTTTCCAAAGAACGTTCATACAAAAAATGTCATCAGAACATTCAATAATGCCAGCAGAGACTTGTACAGTCATTAAAAATTTCACTTGATTTTAAAATTTGATTTGAATGAATGGAGTTTCTCGAACAAAAAACATATTTACTGTTAGTTTTTTTGGGGGTTTTCTTTTTATTTCATCCTGTTCCTTCAATTGTTTCCATCACTATGATCTAAAACAATTGTCGTTTTGACCCAATTTACTACTAAGAAATGTAACAAACGTTCCAAAAAATGATGCTTTCGAATGCAATTTTACTAGTGTATGGCCAGTTTTACCAAATCGGGGCCAAATGACGTACCTGTAAGTCCTGGCCTTGAAATGATTATACAAGATCAGGGCGGCTGCTGCTGGCATTTAGCAGATGATGCTTGTTCAGTACAAGTGATGTGGGCAGTTGTACAGCAGCCTGCAAATGTGGTGCCTGTGGGGCCCGGGACCATGGCAAACAATGTCAGGATGGAGAGCGGGGGGGCAGACTGAGGAACATCCGTTCCCTGATCTGTGATGAATGAAGCAGGAAGTGTTGTGCCCTCAGTGCTTCCTGCTTCAGAGCTGTCAGAAGCCAGCTTAGGTAAAGGTTACACAGACGATCAAGCACATTCCTAATAGACCTCCAATGTCTCCATAAAGAGAACCTGTCACCTCCAAATGCTTGTCAGCCCCTTTGTGATAGCAATAAAGTTAAGTGAAAATGTAAAAAAAAAAGTGTTAAAAGGTACAAAAAATAAATTACACGAAAATGTAAAAATAAAAATTGAAAACCAACCCTGCCATCTGCAAGTGAATAAATACATGGGCCTAGGGCAAGCATGTGTACATAAACAACACTTTTGCCACACGTTAGGTATCACCACGAACGATGGAGTGAAAGCAATAGTTTTATGGCCATAATTCGCTGTTAACCTGATGAGCAGTAAAGGCTTTCAATCATCACCTATGGACAATTTGGACAATTTTGAGTTCCATAGGTTTTTCACCATTGCACGGGCACGCACACATTTATAAAGCTTGACTTGTTTAGCATATATTTACTCGACCTGAGCCCATCTTTTATTTTTTACCAAAATATTGGCTATTATGTCCTGTTTGTGTACACTAAGATTCATTTTAATCTTTTTTTCTAAAAGTATTGATTTCATCAACATTTGCGCCAATATCTTGTGCAAATTCTTTTTTTTATTGGAGCCTCTGCTTTCAGAAAACATATCATTGCTTTGGGGTTTAAAGTAATTTTCTATCTAAAACACACATGTGAAAAATTAAATAATTGCGCCGGTACTAAGGTAGTTAAGCTGGCCATACAGTAATTTCATACAAGCATTCATATGAAAAAATCTAGTCAGAACATTCAAAAATGCCATCAGAGACTTGACGAAAATTTTGTTGGATTTCAACATTGGATTTTAGAATAAATGTAGTTTCCCGTATGAAAACTGCATTCACTGTTAGAAGTTCGTTCATTCGACAAACATTTTACATCCTGCTCCTTTGGTTTTCTTCATCACTACAGGCTACAATTATTGTTGATTTTACCCCAATAACTAACAGAAAATTCAATGAACTTTCCCAAAAATGACTGTTTTGGAGCAAAAAATCTGTCTGGAACCAGCTTTATAATTCCAGTGGGAGTTTAGTATAGTCATGTGCGCCATCTAGTGGTAGAAAGAATGAAGCACGAGAGTTTCCATTAAAGTAAAGTTTCTATTAAAGTAATAAAAGAAAAACAGATACCTTATAAAACAAATAAGAAAATAAAACATCTAATTATACAAAAAATCCACGGCTGTGTACATGATCAGCGCTGTTTTTGCAATATATAAAACATTCTTCACTAGTTGCATATGCAGCGGTTCCATAGTGTAGTGGTTATCACGTCTGCTTTACACGCAGAAGGTCCTGGGTTCGAGCCCCAGTGGAACCACTTTTTTTTTTTTTGCCCGACCTGTATGTATTTTCCCCATTACTCTTTCTATAAGAACTGGCCAGTGTGTGGGTCACCCGGGTAGCCAATCTTTAATCTTTCCTGTTATTTGTATTGTAATCATTTCATTTACTAACACTTTGCTATAGTCACTCTCTGATTACTCCCTCTTTTGCGATCCACAGTTGCATTAACACAAGGATTAAAAGGTGTTTACCACTTGGAAAGGGTTAACTTTACCTGCCTCTGAGGCTTACAATCATAAACCAATAATTCGTGTAAGAAAACACTCTCTGTACATAGCTGTGTATATATAGAGAATGATAAATACGTTTGTCAGCTTTATTTGTTTCATTTGTGAATTATCCAGGTTTGATTTTTTTTATTTGTGTTTGTGAAGGATCACTGAGGATTTTATAGGTAAAATAAAACGGTAACAATACTACTTCCGATTACCAGCAATCAGATATGTTACAGCGCCCTCTGTTGGTCAACTCGCATCTATGCAGATTTTCCAGAAAGGAGAACACTAGGAACTGTTCCTCCATTTATATTTATTATCTTCACTGTAAGTTCATACTAAAAAGAACAGACAAAGCACAATTTGTATGAATCCACAAAAGGGGCACCAAAAATGTCACGAAATACAACATTTATTTGCATAAATTTACATCCATTAAAAACAATGGTACATTCCCATCCTTTAAAACAGGGGGCGCCCACAATTTTTCATTTGAAGATCTACTTTTCAAATGACGAGCTCAATGAGATCTACCAACGAAAATACACCTCCATTCAGGGGCGGGAGGGGGCGTGGGAGTACATTGAAGTCAATGGCACCACAGCCACACCCCTCAACCGCAGTGCGATTGCCCACAGCCGGTGCCTGCATTAGTGCCTGCTTTCTGGTCCACTGTAGCGGGGGGCATTGCTGGGGTGTCATTGACTTCAATACAAGTCAATGACACCCCACGCCCCCTCCCGCCCCTGAGCGCAGGGAGTCGACCGGCTTGCATTGCAGTGCGTTCTAGTGTCCTGTCCTCCCGCGGTGCTCGTGTGGCCGAGGCTGTCTGCAGCATCTAACACATTCAGCCGGCTGCCAGACGAGCACTGCGGGAGCAGAGCCGTAGCTAGCTCCTTTTGCGCCAGAGACAAGAAAGGAGCTAGCTATGTCTCTGCTCTACAGCTCGTGCCCCACCAACAGGCGTGTGACATCACCCAGCGCCTCACCTCCAGGATTTTTCTACTATTACTATTATTTTTTTTTAGGATGGCGGTGTGCATACGCAGAATGCGCTGGTGGCCAAATCCAAAATAGCATAAAGATTAGTTTTGTTTGCAAAAACTAATGAAAACATTTTTGGTTGTTGTCTTTGCACATGTCTAATAATATGTGTGCGTGAGTGTGTCAGGAGGGTTTTTTTTACTATTTATTTTGAATTATTATAATTTTTTTAATGTTGGGGGGCTTTGTGGAAATATTAGGGGTCTAAACAGACCCCTGATATTTCCCTTTTAAAATAGAAAAGGACATTGAGGACACAAAGTCCTCAATCTCCTTTTGTGCAACCTCTGTTCTAAATAAAAGGAAAGCACAGAGGCTTTCCATTCATTCAGAAACTCTTTACTATCATCCAGTTTCTGAATGGGGAGGAGAATCTGTACGGAGTGCTACTCCCCATTGAGAAACTAATGAATGAACAGGTAGTGATGTAAAGCACTCAGTGGTGTATTTATGTATTTGGCTGCCTTCCTACACACAGACGGGCTCCGGCTCTCCCCTCCTCTTCACAACATAGGCGTTTGACTACGGCCGCCCCCCAGGAAGGTGCCGCCCTAGGCAAACGCCTACTTTGCCTCGCGGTAAATACACCCCTGAAAGCACTTCCTATTCATTCTTAACTGGGGACACATAGCGCTATGTGTCCCCAGTTGTTTACACACACTGGAGTGATCAGCTGATCGCTCCAGTGTTTGTCCTGCAAAGAGGATCGGTACATATCAATGATATGTACCGATCCTCCTCCGCACGGCCACACAACTTCTCCTCTGGATCCCCGCCACTCCCCTGGGCAGAGGCAGCGGGGGATCCGAGGAGAAGTGAAGGAGGCACTTCAGCCGCGGGGTGAACGGTGGAGGGAGCCGCTGTGACAGCAGCATAGTTTAGCGGTGAGGAGAGAGAGAGCCGCCGGCTGTCAGACCATGGCTCTCCTCACTGCTCGGCCATGCTGCTGTGATAGCGGCTCCGTCCTCCGGGTGCAGCCGGAAGCCTTCACTTCTCCTCGGATCCCCACTGCATACAGATAGGGGAGAGCAGCGTGGATCCAGAGGAGAAGCCCCACGGCGGGAGGACAGGACATCGTGATCTACCAGTGATCGCTTTGCTAATGGGCACCCCTAATGGGCACCCCTACTTTAAAACCATGAGTAATCCCCTCCTGAACATCAAACCCCACAAATTCTCATGAGATGCCAACAACCTAATACAGGGATAGAGAAATTTGTGAAAAGGACACCGCTCATATTCATTTGCCCAAACTCATCGGTCCCGTCCAAAAAAAGCCGGGTGCCAGCCGACAGAGGCACGCCACTGCTGTCACTAGTAACCCAATAAATATAAAGCTGCACTCAACAGCCAGGACCTCGATGTAAAAAAGTTTATTCCCAAGAATCCTAAGGCCTCATTCACACTAGAAACGGCCAGCACTTGAGGTGAGCGTAGGGCGGCGTACGGCCGCGTATTCCCATAGAGAAGGACATGGGCTGCATACTAATCACACGCAGCACCTGTCCGTCCCTGGAGCTGCCTGATACGGCCGTGCACGCAGCACGGAGCTGTATGTGCCGGACATTTCTAGTGTGAATGAGGCCTAAATGTTATATGCATGACAAGATCCACGGGCTTGCCTATGTAACGTTTTAGATTCCTGAGAATAAACTTTTTACATCAAGGTCCTGGCTCCTGAGTGTGGCCTTACATTCATTGAACCTAATACAGAGAGTTAAAGTGCTTTATGATACTGACTCTCATAGGAACACATATTTGAATAGGAATGGGACACATAGTAGTATGCTGTTGGTATCTAGTGAGAACCCTCCCAGGAAGGTGCCGCCCTAGGCAAACGCCTACTTTGCCTCGCCGTAAATACGCCCCTGAAAGCACTTCATCCGTCCTCTTCACAAGCAGGCGTCCTCTTCACATTTGTCCCCAAGACAAATCAATACATCAAAAGATTGCTAATGGTCACCACGCATATTAGAAAATAGACGCATCTAAAAAAAAAAATGGTATATTCTTTTCTTAAAATCACCTCCTGGGCTGCACCCCAAACTCCATAAATACATTAGCAATCTTTTGATGTATTGATTTGTCTTGGGGAGAAAACTTATTGAGTCCTTAAAAAGGAACTTCAGAAATGTAAAAAAATCAACCCTTGCAGTTAGGCTACCCTTGCACTGCAAGGATTAACTGCTCGTTTTGAAGACGGGGCAAAATATAAAAAAATATAGTCACTTTATCCTCTTTCCTGTCTGGCTGCTAGAGTGGTACGCGCAGCCTCTTCCCCCACGGCTTCAGGGTGTAAGGACCAATGACGTCATTACGTCCAATGCATGTCCATTCACCTGTATTAGATGTAGGACGCTAAGGAACATACTACAACCGATGTGGAGGGGGAGAGAGGTGACCACAGGACCAAAGATCAAGTGAGTTTATTTTCTGTATTCCAGCCCCTAGACCAAAAGGAGCAGTTAACCCTTGAAGTGCGGAGGTAGCCCCACTGCAAGGGCTATGTTTTTAAATAACTTGAGTTCCTCTTTAAAGTAGTTTTTGTTTGGTTTGGTTACATTGAATTTTGTGTACCGTGAACTCTGAACTCAATGGGTTAATATAAACCTGTTGGGCTTTGAGTCAATTTAAGCCGTTTTGGATTTGTGATAAAAAGTGCATCAAAAAGTGAGTGCGGCTAAACTGGTTAAGGGGTGTTGCTTAATACGCACAGTAAAACAAGGACTTAAGAATGCGCACAATAAAATAGATGGAAAGTGGTGCAGTGCATTAAGGACTTATTCGGACGGGCGGCTAAAGGCAGCTGGACTGAAGTATTCAGATGCAGCAACCATATGGCTGCCTGCATAGAAACTGGACAGATAGCTGCGGCCGGAAACTAAGTCCCTAGATTCAAACTCTCTGCGTCCAGGATCAGTCAGAGCCTCTAATCACATGTAACCACTCAGATGAGCATTACATGCAAACAGTGGCGGTGCTGGCCATTGATTTGTACATGGTACAAATGTGGCCACTCCACTGTTGGCCTCTGCTGTTCACACACACTGTATCCATGGGGATAGTTTGCCCACTGGCAAGAATCACTGTTTCTCGCTGATGGCCGCCCAAGTGAATGGACCCTTAGTGGAAAACCATAGATGCCATGAATCGGTTTTAGGATGCAAGAGAAGTGCTACTGTGCAGACATAATAACAGATTAAGGGAATTACACTTAGCATACAGAGCAAGAGAAGTGGTACTGTGCAGACATAATAACAGATTAAGGGAATTACACTTAGCATACAGAGCAAGAGAAGTGGTACTGTGCAGACATAATAACAGATCAAGTGAATTACACTTAGCATACAAAAAAAGTGACTGCAGAAGTGCTGTAAAAAAACAGGGTGACCCCCTGAATTTTAGGGTGAGACGATATGGATGTTGCCCTACTACCCAAACCAGACTGATATGAAAACCTGTAGTTGAAAAAATCTGGAGCAGAGTTTATCTTTAGGCCACACTCACCCCCAATAGGGAGCTGGCAGGTTACTACCCTTTAGTCCTTTGTACTTCTTATCCATTCAATTCCATGTGAAAATCATTAAATAAAAACCTTTATAAATAAGAATATAACCACAACCACCACCACGACCATTAATGAGAAAGGGTTTAACAAAATATATTACAGGTCTTCTTTCCTTTAGGACCATTGTTATTACTCTTGTTGGAGGTTATTTTTGGCCAATGCAGAGTCCCCTTGCCTTTACTCCCTAGGCTCTGACCAGACAGAATCTATGGTAATCAGGTCTGATGACTGATTTAATAACAAGCATAGTTATACAGTATACACTAATTGGGGCAATGTCACATTAGCATGTGCAGGAGTTATGTCCCTGTGGCTGCCTAATGGTCAAAGAGGAGAAACGCAAATCTAAAATAAGCAGCAGAGAAGATATCGGCAGACAGAGCCGGAAGGGACAGCTCTGAACTGTCTATGCTAGAAGAGGTCTGCCATAATGTTCAAGTATACTGTGAAAAAGTCTGTTTTTCACATTTCTAACCAGTTGTATGAATTTCTATTACGGGACATAAATAAAGCGAGGCGAGGAAGAATGAAAACAATATACAGTATATACTAAATTCACAGAAATGCACACACATTAGCATACCATCCCCATACATCAACCTTTCATCATCTATCCGGTAGTAAAATAATCTGACCCTATTGAGTGTTGTATGCCTAAAACAACTGCAAGGTGTTGGACTTTGACATTACATGCGACAATAATGATTTATAAATCCAAAGGCACCTGTTGTAGACTAAAAGGCAAATGCACATAATGTCAGAGGACTGCAGTTCTCTGAAGAATAATTTCACTTCTGCAGTCCTACAGTACAAATCCATTACACTTCTTCACAGTCAATAATGTTGCTTCCAGTTCAGATATCAGTGCAGTTATCTCAATGGTGCTTATCTCTTGAAAACTGTTAGCAACTGAAAAAAAAGTGTTGAATTTCCCCTTGGTTTTAGTTTCAGCCCTTCCTTCATTGGAGACCTCAAGAAATGTCTAAATTCTAAATAGTACTTCTATGTTAATTTAAGCCGAGATGCACCAAGCAGGAGGTCTCTCCCATATAAATTGTCCCATGAGGCCATATAATAAGGTAGATTACATTAATTACGCAAGTAAAAAAAATAGGGTATTTGGCCCATGTACAGTGGAGTCTGGTACACAAATGATCCCTAATAATGCTGGAGCAATATGGGAAATTTCAACAAAATAAGGGCCCATTCTTTGAGTGTAAAGATTTATGAGGATTTCTGAACATACTACATGTATTAAAATCCCCTTTATACAGAGATCATCATTTCATGTTCCCAACAAAGTGGCATGGCATATGAATATCAAATAAACTGTGGGTCATCCGGTGAGATTGTACTTTACCTAGTGGTATCATGAATAGTTAATTGCTCATTAGATGTAATCTTATAAGTCAGTGGTTCTCAATTTATAATGTGTCGGGTGCCTCAACTGTTGCCCCTGACAGCTCCAATGGACCTAGCATAGTATTCAGTATATACAGAAGACCATCAGCAATCTCGGACACACCAGAGGTGATGATTAGAGATTTCAGACATGTAACAGGGGGGTGGTTGGAGATGGAAAACGGCAGCCAAATGTTAAATATTTGGCTGTAGCAGGAGGCAGTTTGTTTGCCAAAGGGCTGGAGTGGTACAATAATGAGTGGCTGCAGGCAACAGTGAAGCATGGTGAAGGTTCCTTGCAAATCTGGGGCTGCATTTCTACTAATAGAGTTGGAGATTTGATCAGGATCAACAGTGTCCTCAATGCTGAGAAATACAAGCAGATACGTATCCATACAACCAGGAAAGCATGTGATTAGCCCCAAATGTATTCTGCAGCAGGACAATGAACCCAAACATTCAGCTAATGTCATTAAGAACTATCTTCAGCGTAAAGAAGTCTTGGAAGTGAAGGTTTGGCCCCCAGAGAGCCCTGATCTATATATTTCGAGTCTGTCTGGGATTACATGAAGAGACAGAAGGATTTGAGGCAGCCCACATCCACAGAAGATCTGTGGTTAGTTCTCCAAGATGTGTGGAACAACCTACCTGCCAAGTTCCTTCAAAAACTGTGCAAGTGTACCTAGAAGAATTGATGCTATTTTGAGGGCAAAGGATGGTCACACCAAATATTGATTTGATTTCTCTTCTGTTCATTTACTTTCCATTTTGTTGATTGATAAAAAAAATAAACTAATAACACTTTTATTTCTGAAAGCTTTCTTATTTTACAGCATTTTTTTCACACCTGCCTAAAACATTTGCACAGTACTATAGTTGGTGTGTTTACTGGAAAACATAGGTGGCTTGCTGAATGATTCCATATATTGGCAGCAATTAAGGTTCAATTTACAAAGATAACAAACCAGGCTGAAAATCCTTATTGTTAATAAAGTATATTTTTTTTTTCAACTGAATCCAACAAGATTTGAAAAGTAGGATACAAAAAATGGTTCTGAGCCACCAGGGAAAACAGGACACCACACCCCTAATATAATTGAAGCCAAAATAGAAGAAAATTTTTTTAAGGTGTCACTCTAGGCATGGAATATATATAATTACACAGATAACTGTAAAGAAATCTTTTCTATTATACAAATAAATACAAATAAAAAGGGGGGCCAATGTTATACCCAGCAGACGGGTATATACATTGCCCCCCCCTTTTATTTGTATTACACAGCTATCTGTGTAATTATATGCATTCCATGCCTAGAGTGACACATTAAAAGCCCCATTTTCTTCTATTTTGGCTTCAAGATTTGAAAAGTACAGTCACATGGTTAAACGAAGCCATAAACTTGGGTTAAAGCTTTGTGACATATCATTTTCCCATACTTAAGGCTGAAGAAACGTGTGTGTATATACCCAGTGTCTCTGGTAATAAGTTGACTGTGGAAACAATTGCTCAGTATAGTTGATTCCATTATCCACCACAATTGAATTCCTCTAATGCACCTGTTGCCCACTCAGATGTCAGTTAGCAAGAGATGCTGAAAATCAGTGGCATCAAGCAGTTCAATTTCTGTAACCTGACTGGTGGGAAATGAAGAAATGTGTGTACTAAAACCTCTAACAAAATGAAGGGGACTGATAAAAGATCTGATAAGTATTTGAGATCATGAGACGCTTAGTAGATACAGGTATTTGTATGTATTTGACCTGATGTATAAAAAAGAAAATGATTGATTTCATTGATTTGCATTGCATTGATTTCTTCTGCAGTGTCCAGTAATGTTATCACTGAGAACGTGAAAAGGCTTTAACTTGTCAAGTCACAAAGCTCAACAGTAATACCTACTCTTCCTAAAGAACATAAAGGTTTAGATAAATCACATGGAAGACCTATTGTTTCCAAAAGCAACTCATTAGTGGAAATGGGGAATGGCTGCTTCGACCTTGGATATGGAAAAGACCATGTGTATTGAGCACACCACACAGTTTCTTCAAAGTTAAAAATCAAACTGTCTGTTATGACATATTTGGTCAGTTTAGAATAACCTTTCTCAACCTGTGTACTGGGGGACCCTGGGGTGCCTTCGCCTTCCTCAGGAGTGCCTTAAAACCTTCACACAGTGTCATGCCTTTCCATGGTGCAGGGAGGCTCCTGATGTGAAGGGGGGGCCCTGATATGAAGTGGTAATCTGATGTGAAAGGAGGAACTCTGATATGAAAGGGGGCTTCTGATGTGAAGGGGGGATTCTGATAGGAAGGGGAGACTCCTGATGTTAAGAGGGGGTCGTGATATGAAGGGGTAATCTGATGTGAAAAGGGGGACTTCTGATGTGAATGGGGGGCTTCTGAAGTGAAGGGGGGACTCTGATATGAAGGGGGACTCCTGATGTGAAGGGGGGGGGGCTTCTGATGTGAAGAGGGCTGCTGATGTGATGGAGGGACTCTGATATGAAGGGAGTGCTCCTGATGTGAAAGAGGACTTCTGACATGAAGGTCGTGCTTCTGATGTGAAGGGGGGCTTCTGATGTGAAGAGGGCCCCTGATGTGGTGGGGGAACTCTGATGTGAAAGGGTGGACTCTGATATGAAAGGATGGCTTTGGATGTGAAGGAGGAGCTTCTAATGTGAAGGGGGCACCTGATATGAAGGGGGCTCTGCTGTAAACAGGGCTTTTGATGTGAAGGGGGCTTCTGATGTAAAGAGGGCTCCTGGTGTGAAGGACAGACTTTCATATGAAGGGAGGCTTCTTGGGGGGGGGGGGGCTTCTCATGTGAAGGGGGCTTTGGATGTGAAAGGGGGACTTTGATGTGAAAGGAGGGGGTTCTGATTTTGAGGGGGCATCTAATAGGTTATCATCTGGTGTGGTGCAATACAACACACATGCGATGACTAGGTGTGTTGGGGTGCTACTGAGAAATAATGGCATCGCAGCACTCCTATCATTGCAACATGTGATGTGGGATCAGGTGTGGCATTGCATGCATTGCCACATCCCATAATTTTTATAGCATTGTTAAGGGATCTTCTGTGTGCCACTCTTTACTGTATATGGGTCACATATCTCCATGAAAGCAGTAATGTCATCTACCCTTATTCAATGTACATGTAGGTTAATTTATATGAGAAAGACTTTCTGCAGTTTGTGTGCATTTAAACAGAGGAGAGACTTAGACGGCCATGGACATCACACAAATTTAAAGGAGAACTATGGGGTAAGTGCTACAGCTCGCGGTATACTGAGACCGCCGCAGCCGGGACAGCTGACTCTGCCTATCTAGAGGCAGAGCCAGCTGTACCCGCCCCCTCCCCCATTCGTTCCTCTAGTCATCACTGGAGAATTGGAGCAGGGAGTGGGGGAATCCCTGCAGGGAGCCGTGAGTGACAGTCACGGCTCTCTGTAGGGACAGGGTCGAGAAGTGAGCGGGCGACGGTATGTGTTTGCTCACTTCCCGATCTATTGAGCCAACGTGCGACAGTTTCATTGTCACACGTCGGCTCGAACCATGAGGTTGAGTGAAAATCACTCACCTCATAGTTCTCCTTTAATGGGTCAACCAAGGGAAGAAAACATCTTTAACTGCACTATTGGAAAACGTGGTTTCTGTAGTATTGGGTCAGAGGTAGGCAACGTTGGCACTCCAGCTGTACTAAAACTACAATCCCCATTATGCTTCTGCCTCTGGGTGTCATGCCTGTGGCTGTCAAAGTCTTGCAATGCTTCCTGGGACTTGTAGTTCCACAACAGCTGAAGCGCTGAGGTTACCTACCCCTGGTTTAGGTGCTCAAAAGCGCACCCAAATGTTTTTTCACTCTAATTCCCGATATTACATTCGACCTGGAAAGAAGATATGCTAATAACATTAGCTTTTGCCTCCATTCACAAATAATTAATATACATGCAATTTCACAGATTGAATGGCTCTGCAGATTGTTTAAAGATACATCCATTAAAGATGCTACATAATCAATCACTTGTCAATGCAAATCACGGAGTCTGACCCAAGTAAAAAAAACAAAAAACAGATTCTATACTCCAAAGAGATTTACATACATAGGTTTACATACAATTTAAAAGGCAAGTGTTTATCTTGCAAATAGATTGCTTATACGGGTGGGAACAATACTTTAGTAATTCTTCTTGACTTCTTGACAGTCATCTTACCCAGGTGAATCTGGTGAAATGGAATTACCCCCTCCAATCTGGCCTCCTCTCCCCCCTGCTATATTTACCTTTTGTTGAATGCTTTTTCCCTCCTACTGGTATGGGGGTACTATCTGTACCCCATACTGCCATTTAGCGCAGCCCTGTACTCTGGACTTTGAATTTCGCTCGCAAATGCAAGCACTCATTGGTCAGAGCGGTCACGTGACCGCTCTGACCAATGAGAAGAGCTTCTTGCTAAGGTTCTAACTTGCAATGAGTGCTTGCCATTCGAGCGAAATTGAAAATCCAGAGCTCAGGGCTGCGCTACACAGCAGTACGGGGTACGGATAGTACACCCGCACTGGTGGAGCGGAAAGAGTGTTCGCGGAATGATAAGTATAGTAGGGGCGGGGGAGGGGGCCAGATAGGAGAGGGTAATTCAATTTTTCCAGATTCACCTGGGAAGTGGACTTACCCTTTAACCATTCCAACCTCAAGCTATGTGGGTACTGCTTCAAGTACTACTATCTCCACTAGCACTACAATTAATAATAATAACATACGTTGGATGAATGAGATGAGTTTAGGAGTCAGACACATTCTGATTTTAATGGACTATCCCACAGCACCATACTTATGCACCATGTAAAGACCTTTTGAAATATGTGACATAGAAATAGAATTTGGAGTTCACACTGGTTATTCTTTAGATATAGTTCTCTTTTATCTTCTGTTATGTTTTGATGTAACATTCCACACATCTCTATAAATGCTACCTTTGGACTTTTTTTTAGCTGAGGGTCATTGCTGTGTAGGGAAGCTCCGTCTAACTAGAAAAGTAAAAGAATGATAACAAATCTCTCGTATTTTCTTTCTTCATTTAATTGATCCCTGGAGGATCGCACATTTAAGGGCAAGAAAAATCTCAGTAGAATGAATTACGGTGATACAAGGTATGGGAAACTGGAAATCCTTTTTCAGTTCTAAAATGCAAAAAGGCATACTAACATTGGAACCAAGCAGATATTGTTCAAAAGTTACTCATCGCAATTTAAAGGATATCTATGGTGGGATATTCAGAACTGTGTTCTGCTAAATAGGTCCGTGTATGTTGTTTAAGTTAAAGGGTAATGCCCCCACTCCCACTCCTGGGTTCTGCATAGGTCCACACAGCAAGTACCCACAGGCCACTGTTTGGTCACCAGGATTTTAGTCTGTGTTTTCTTTTGCTTGCATTGCTAAAACATTATTGTTTTTATAGAGACATATTATATTAGTATCCATGTTTATCCATGTTTATCTGGCTAATACCACTGTCTGCTGGCTGTTTAGTTTTGCCATAAGAGATGTGGACACGGATATGGAGTAAAACAACTGACTGAACTCACTGCTAGAAAATGCAACTGGATATCATCAAGTAATCCAGTGAGGAAGTGCAATAACTAAAAAAGTATGTATGTATGTACAGTCAGTGGCGGAACTACCGGGGCCTGAGGCTGTGGGAGGGCCCAGTGGGGTCCGGTCCTGGGCACCCCCAAAGCCTCAGTGGGGTCCGGTCCTGCAATATGGGGCAGTTGGCGCACGCACACACACACCCCCCCCCCCCTGGCTTGGGAGGGGGGCCCAAGGTAAAATCTTGCACCAGGGCCCTTTGGTTATTAGGTCCGCCACTGTGTACAGTATATATAGATAAAAATTAGATATGAAAAAATGCATAATAGATAGATAGATAGATAGATAGATAGATAGATAGATAGATAGATACGATATATTAGACAGATTGTTTAAACCACACTCCCTCAAAAGATAGATTAAAATAGATAACATTAGATAGAAATATAAGATAGAGTTATAAGGTATAGTAGAAAGATAGATTTTCTAGATAAGGCATATACTGTAGATAAATAAGATAAATTGATTAGCATCCCCCCCTAAAAAAAATATTTTAAGCCCCCTGCCCCCATGTAATGACCCTGTGCGGCCCCGAAAGCACTTGCTATGATGACATAACGTTTTAATAAATGATCGCTTTGGATTTCAAATCCCTTTGGTGTGCTGGTGACATCTATCTACTAACATTTCGATAAGTCAACTGTAAGTTTGTTCCTACCCCCATGTACACACACATACAAACTCAAACACGCTTCAGGTGCACCAACATGCAAAAACGATGATTGCACCACGTTACATATCACCCCGAACGTCAGAGTCAAGCAATAATTCTAGGGCCATTAATCACTGTTAAAGGGGTTCTAAACCCTCCCGTTTTTGCCTATATCTACTGCTATCAAGCAGTAGATATAGGCAAACAGTTTTTAAAAAAAAAACAAAAAATGCTTTATCAGCGGTTTAAACTTACCTTATTTTCGCTGCGTGCTCCCACCCGAGAAAACGAAACTGTTTGGGGCGGCCGCAAAGCATCTTGGGGTGGGCGCATGCGCAGTTCAGATTCTCGGCCGGGAGACGAGCAGAGACGCAAGGTAAGTTTATGGACGTGTGCACCCGCATGCAGAAACCGTGGGACAGAAAGTGCCAGCAAGCAGAGAGGAGTCAGCGCTGGATCAGAGTGCCGCCGCACCGCTGGAGGGACAGATGAAAACATCAGGAAAGAAGAAGAAGATCAGATTAAGAGACATCATTTAAGGTAAGTGCTGACATTAACATTGCGGGGAGGGGATTTTTTTTTATCCTTTAATGTCACTTTAACACTAAATTGATGAGCCGTAAAAGTTTTCAAAGCGTCCCCTACGGCCAATTTTGGGTATGGTAGTTTTTTTACGATTTCACGGGTTGATGCAATTTTAAGGCTTGACGTGTTTGGTGTCTATCCAGCAGCTTTTTTTTTATATCTGCATGGCATGATATAGGCCAGTGACGGCAAACCTTTTGAGTCTGAATGCCCAAGCTGTATCACTAAACCAACTTATGTAACTCAAAGTGCCAACCTGTACTGCACTAGGGGTCGACCGATATGGATTTTTCTGTACCAATACAGATTATGGGCCACTTTTCAGGCCGATAACAGATATATGGTACCGATATTCAGTTTACATCCAGCTGAATCCAGCAGGCAGTCGCCTGACATGGGTCACCCCCTAGCCACCTCTTTTTGTTCTTAGTTTTGTATTCAGACAGCGGCCGGCGGCCCTGTTTTTACTGTATGGGCAGATCTTCATTATTAGCTGTAATTTAGATATGTACACTATCTGTCCTACTAATGGGTTATAGATATCAAGGATCGGCTTCTGCATTGTATGTTAATGCACTTTTAGTCTAATCTGTCTGTAAAATGTCCCTGAATAAACAGATGACATGTTTTAACAATACAAGCTGCCTATAGTGCAGTGCATGGCCCAACAACACAACTAGAAATGTAAAAAATATTTCCATATTATTTGTAGATAAGTCGTAAATGGAAACACATAACAAGCATTTAAATTCTCAAATTTGCCTGCAATAGTGAAAGCTTTCTTTAAAAACTCTGGAAATCTACACAACCCCCTACCATAGCAGACTGGGCGTGTGAAGCTTATTCTATTAAAAAACTAAAAAAAAAATGGTTGCTTGGGAGGAGGACAAATACAAACTGCAGTATGTGACTTGGGCCCAATGGGACCATCTTAAGACCTCACCATCTTTTATCTCACATCTGGGAGGATTCTGGAGCCCTTGTCTCCATTCTTCCCTAAATCTATATCTCTTGCATCCGCTTTTCTTTATTCATCTATTTCTTTTTTCTCTTCTTTCTTCCTGCTCTAATTAAAAGTCTAGATATAGGGGCTTATTTATGTGATGTTGATAGATACACATGCCTATGGTGGGAGTCTGTTTTAAAGCTGTGTTTTCAAGTAATTTTGTCTGTTAGTATACAGTACTTACTATTTGGAGTTTGTTTCCCCAATATTGTTCATATCTATAAATTGTAAGATCTCTGTTTACTCATTACGTCTCGGTATTTGGTATCTCTTGCACTCCTGAACCCTTGTTGATACAATTTTTTGTGTTGAGATCTACTTTTCTTTTTTTTAGCATGTCAAATTTTTATTGAAAGACAAAGGAAGGAAACATTACACCAAGATCTTTTGTCAGTACAAAATCATGTGTCATATTTCAGTTTGCAGACTGAGATCCATACTTGTACCATTAAGTATATACACACACTCTAAAGAAAGACAATAACACAATGGAAAAAGTGCGATTTCAGACCAAGACCTTATGATGGATGTCCCATCGCTTGTGAACTGTATGTCCCTGTAGCCCCTAGGGTCGGTACTGTTGGGAGGAGGCCCGTTTGAGCCAGTGAGGGTAATTGTAGTAGTAATTGCAATTTTGGGATCCTGGCTGTCTCTCTTCGCTCACTTGGCTGTCTCTCCTCACTCTCTCTCCTGGCTGTCTCTCCTTGCTCTCTCCCCATGCTGTCTCTCCTTTCTCTTTCCTGGCTGTCTC
Organism: Nanorana parkeri; assembly: GCF_000935625.1. Classification (NCBI taxonomy): domain Eukaryota; kingdom Metazoa; phylum Chordata; class Amphibia; order Anura; family Dicroglossidae; genus Nanorana; species Nanorana parkeri. The sequence goes on along the minus strand of NW_017306443.1, from coordinate 328,282 downwards.
TCCTTGCTCTCTCTCCCCTAGCTGTCTTTCCTCTCTCTCCTGTCTGTCCCTCCCCGCACTCTCTCCTGGCTCACCTTGCTGTATTTTTCAAACAGTGTAGTCCAACAGGCTGTGTAAACTAATATTCTTTGATGTAATACATAGCACTTCAACTACCAGAATCCACCAGAAAGGTGTCAGGGAGCTTGGCTCAGCCGACTCAGACTAATAGGTAATCATGTGTGCACAGATAAATAAATATACCATAATGGAATAAAGGGGCCACCATTCACACCCTTCGTGATCTACCAGCATCAACTTTGAGAGCTACTGGTGGATCACGATCTACCTAATGGGCACCCCTGATATACGCCAACTACAACCCACATACTCTTGGCATACTCATTGATTTTTGTCAACATTATCATTGCATATCTATCAATCATTCTTCTCTTTGTTTAAAATCAAATACAATTATTATACATAAAGACTATATGTCCTTTTCCGTGTGTTTTCTTTTATTGTATTGTGTACTTTATGTTTTTTATTTGAATTTTTTAACACAACAGAAAAAAAGTCATGGAATTAGAAACTTAAAACATTTAGGGGTCTATTTATACATTTTTTTCAGTCATGATCCATACAACTTTCACTTAAGATTTATTTATTTATCTAATTTGTTTCAACATTACTTACATTTAACTGTTCTTTGAACATCATAACAATTACAGAAAAGTATCCTCACCAATTAAGTATCTCATTAAGGAGGAGTCACAAATTACATTTGTTACATTTTGGGTATTGCCTAGGTGGTATAAAAATCCAAATGCACTGTGACATCCGTGGAATGGTTACAGTTACAGTCATCACAAAACTCTCTAGGTCTTCTGACATTTTTGAGCTTCTCCTAAGTAGTAGTAATGTGATTATCTGAGTGATATGAGTTATCTGACCCTTATGGGACTCTCCCCCTAGGTTTTTTTCATCATAAACAATCAAAGTCTTCCTCTTTAACATAATCATTGCATTAAATTGTTTATATGAAAATAGTAGAAGAGTTTAAGGAAAGATTAATTATTGTGACATTCTAAAATGTGAAGAAACAGAACCCACTAGTTGGAAAGTATAAATCGAAGCAGCAATGGCAATGTTTCATTTTTCTGAAATCTCCAAAATGATTAAAAAAATGATTGGCTGCTGGAGGTTATGACCCCTATGATCACATCACCGCTCTTTGTATTCTCTTGCTGTTTGTCGAATATTCACAATGTAAATATTTAGGTTGTGAACTAGGAAAAAGAAAGTTCTGATTTTTACAGAATTTCAGGCACAAATAAAAAACATGCTTTAGTCTACAGAAATATTATATAGAAATTTATCATTTTTGAAAATGATACAGACCTAATAGGGCAGAAACGTGAAACATTGTTCTATTTCAGGAGCTACAATTGCCCAATATCAATGTATATAATGCTGTGGTTTCTTCTGGTACAAGCTACAAATCAGTAGTCTAGGCTGCATGTGAGTGGCAGTGTCTGTACAGCTGTCCAATGGGTCAGCACCACAGTTTACTAATCAGCAAAACGTACCGAAGAGAGGAAGCATTGCAGATCAGCACAGACCTTACTGATTGTCACTGTACAAATCATGTTATACCTAGCTTTTAAAGAAAAGTGCACATGGAAGGAATTTGCACTGTACAATTTGCACAAAATTTGCACAAAAATTTCCCAGCACACCCACAGCTAGCCTGAAAAAATTAAAAACAATGTAACAATTTTCATTAAAAATTAACTTCATGCATGTACCGGGTCTGTGACCTTAAAGTAGACATGTGCGATTTGTTTCGTTCCGAATCGAAATTCGGACACAATTTCGGAAATTTGGAGATTCGGATGCATCCGAATTACAGAAATAACGAATGCAAACGAATCTGAATTTCCGAAGCCGTAGTCTGTACAAAATTTTGTTAGTTGGACAAACTTTTGTTGCAGCAAAGTGACATTAGAGAAAGAAAATGGTGTCATATGAAAAGTATTATGAATACCTTGGCTCACAGACCCGAATGGCATTCGGGAGGTCCCGAATAGCATTTGGGAGGTCCCAAATAGCATTTGGGAGCTCCCGAATGCTATGTGGTATTTGACAGCTGAGAATGTCAAATGGGCGGAGCAAGCCGTGGCATCACGACTCGCTCCGCCCATCTGTTTACTTTCGGGCAGGAGATGTCATTTTGTGGCGAGTTTTCATCGGGTTCGGATGGTCATCGTGCGGCAGGACTTTTTTTCATTTTGGCAGGTTGGCGGGAGTCGTGCGTCGTGATTGATGCTGGATTACATCGATTGAAACCCTTTTTTTTTTAATTAAAGGAATAGTCAAAAATTGTTTTTCTTTCAATTAAAGGACTTTTTCTAAAAGTGTGGTTTGTTTATTTACTTTTACTTTTAACCCTTTAGTGAATGGGTAGGGGTACAAGTACCCCTTACTCATTCAAAAGGGGGGGCGACATCTGGGTGCCCCCTTAATTAAAGGTGACCCAATGCAAATAAGCCCCCTTGCTCGCAGACCCCCACAACCACTGGGTTAGGGTTGTGGGGAAGAGGCCCTTGTCCCTGCCAGGCCTGTGCTCAAGGGTCTGGTAGGAATGTTAAAATTCCTACCAGACCTAAAGGGCCTCACTTTTTTTTCCTCTTCTACAGACTGTAAAAAAAAAATGTTTTTTCCCCCCTCTAAAGTCACTTTGCTGCAACGAAATTTCGTCCAACAAACAAAATTTCGTCCAGACTACCGCTAACGAATTTCATCCGCATCCCGAAACGAATTGACTTTTGGACCCGAATCCCAAATAATGCAAAATCCGAATGAAAACGAAAGGAAAGAAAACGAATTTTTGGCCGGCGTGCATGTCTACCTTAAAGTATTGAAGCCAGACACTGCAAGGCAACTAGTGTTTTCAAAAGAAGGCCAGCAATGGCAGCCCACACACCACAGAGTTCCTTGAAAGAAAACCTGTGCATACTCCAAACCTTAGAAAACAACACTTTTACAGGAAAGTGACACAGTCTCCTTGCTCTTTCACATCAAAAGTCCTTGTAGGCCCTTCAACATACACCTGTTAATACTGACTCCTTGAAAGCATGAACACAGGCACATCCCTCCCTACATCTCACAATGCAATAGTCAGTGAGCAACCTATCAACAGGTCCACGCGTTGCCACACGAGAGCCAGTTGTGTTGTGTATATGATTTCACATTTTAAAAAAGAACTCTAGGGAAGAATGATCTTAACCCTTGCAGTGGAGCTACCCCCGCACTGCAAGGGTTAAGTGCTCATCTTTATTTACGTGCAAAAATAAGAAAGTTATACTCCCCTGAACCTCATAGCTGGCCAACTCCTAGACCGGTCCCCAAAGCCTGTCTCCTTCTCCGCTCCAGCGATGGTATGTCTATCTGCATCATCATGTCCTATACATGTATAGGATGTGATGACTCAATGATCCATAAACAGCTGGAGCGGAGGTTGAAGGGACCGGTCTAGGAGCAAGCCAGCTGGGAGCTTTGGGTTAGAATAACTTTTTTATTACTCACCAGAGTATAAAAAAATACCTGAGTATTTTTAACTATTTTAGGCTGTGGAGCACCGCTGGAGCTTAAAGTGACACTAAACTCAAGAGTTAAATCTTACAAATTAATTTAAATACCTTAACCATTAACAAAAATGTATCTTATTTGTGTATCACTCGGCTGTAGATCTTCAAATCATCTCTGAATTTGTGTTTACACTGTACTTCCTTCTGGAGGGGGGCAACTTTTGTTCCCCATGATCCCTGTGTGTGTTGTAAAGTAGCCACCACTCCAAGATTGCTCCTGTGATGGACTACAATCTCACATTTAGTTTACTCATTTGTATTGAGATTGCAGTTCATCACAGGAGCGAGCATGGAGCAGTGGCTACTTTACAACACACAGGGACCTATATTGTTTTTTTCAGTCCAGTTTGTCTTTTCTAAAAATTATTTTATTTTTTATGCATCTATGGACAAAACATGTAACATAATGTAAAAAATGGGCTTTTGTCTAGTTCCACCAGGGTTAGGCTACATTCACATGAGAGACAAAAAACAAAAAGGAGCGCCTCCATAGTCTAAAACGAATTTTAATGATAAAAACGTACAACTGTATTGTACTTACAAAAAGTCGGTAGTAAAAAGGCATGAAGAAAACAATGGGATGTCAGATCATCTAGCAGCGGAAGTCTGAAAAGATGTGCAGCATCAGCATCCACTGCCCCTGTGTGGTCTCGGTTTACATGTTTCTGGGGCACGCCCCCTTCCTCAGAACCTCAACAGAACCTTCAGTGTGTTCGTTACCATTGCAACTGGCCGATATGGCACGTGACGTGGAGGCGCCGGTATTGTTTCCTGTCACCCTACATTCACATGGGCTGCCGAGGGGCGGTAAAAACAGACAGCTGTTCCACGTTTTTACCACCACCAGACTACTAACTTAAAACATGGCTGCTGCAGCCATGATCTTGGTATCTTTTTTTTTTCTGCAGGTGATGCTTATTAATTACAAGTGATCTGTGTGGGGGAAGCCCCAATGCAAGTAAACATTTTTCTACAAACGGGAGTTCTACTTTAAGTGGCCCTAAATTTTGCACTTTACATAAATGAATATCTTACATGTTGTTATTACCATTTATTTTTATTATGCTAAATTTAAAATGATGTATGGCTTGCCATGATCAAAAAATATACTGTTCCTGAGCTCCTACATATGGGTGTAGCAGGAAACATGATGTTGAAGGTAAACTTGGCCTTTAACTTAACCCTCCCAAGATATTTAATTATGATAGAATTGTAGTAAAATCTGGAGATATTTAATGGCAAAGTTCACCATAGCTTAAAACCAGGTACTTCCAGGGTAGGAATCATTACCTATACTCGTTCTTGGGAAGAATTGGAGAATTTTACCTTGTGGTCCACAAGTGCATCTCCTGGTAAATTTAATGGACGACATGACATTTTGTAAAGGTTACTGTCACCTCCTCATATGCTGAATATTTCACAGGGTTCTGCTGGGTTCATAGATCAGTGATTTTTTACATGTTGCCTTAGAGCTGTCCCCAAAGAGGACTGAAGTTTGCCATCTACAAATAACATGATAGGGGTGAATCTAGTGGTGGTGTGAACTGAATTCCAATAGGAATTTAACACATTTTATTATTTATATTACATTGATACACTTTCATGTGCCATAAACCTGCAGTGACTGATTCTAGGTTGCATAAATAATTCAGTCAAACTATTAGTAGCGGGTTGGTAAGGGTGTGATTTGATAAGTGTAATTCCACTGAGCTTTATGAACAAAATATTTTTTTTAGATGTTAACTTGGGTCCATTACCATTGACAGCTTGTTCTACTGTCTTGTTTCTTGCAAACACATGTATTAGTTGTGTAGGAGGTACTAACAGACTTCACATAGAAAAAAAACCCAGCAAGGAAACTTTGCCAAGAATTAAGAACAAAATTCACAGAAAAAGTCCAGCTAAATGAGTACATGTTGCAGTGGAGCAGATGTCCATTCTCAAAGGTGAACTGGAGTTATATAAAGCATGCCCCCAGTTATACAGACCACAGAGTGTAACGTGCCCCCAAAACAATTGGTTATTTACAGAAGTTTTTTTTAACCCTTACCTTGCCTTTATACTGGCTTTCTAAAATGCAAATGCAATCATTTAAATGGTGGATAAAAGGTTTAGTGTAGTATATCTCTTTTGGCGCAATGTACACAGTACCTGCTTCTGGTGCTCTAGCCACGTCTTCCGTCACCATGTAAACCTGGCCTGGCTGCAGCCCATATCTGCAGTGTGCTGGAATTTTGTTGAAAACCCAGGACAATCCCATGAAATCTAGGACAGTTGGGAGGTATGGAACAGGGCAAAACAAGGTCAGACAGGCAAAGCTAGATGGCAGACGGTTTGGAGCAGGTCAAGACAGGTAAGATACAGGCCAGACAGGTACAGGATACAATGAGGCATACAGGCAAAATGTTGAGGCACTGCTTGACTCCTGAGGTGGGTTAAATATCCCAACATCCAGCATCAGGTGGTGATTAATCACTGGGACCCCCTTGTGGGCACTGGAATTACTCCATTCAAGTTTGGAAACCAGTTTACCTCCAGCAAGTGTTCTAGCAGCACAGAATGCTCCTGACAAATGGCCAACGCTGTCAGATGTGACCTGTCTTTTTTCTCCTTTGAATGTGCTATTACATTTTTCACTACATTCCCGTGTGTGACCTTTCTGAAATTAATTCAGTGGGCAGAGGACTGATGTCAAAATGCTCTTCATGTCTTCTAGATGTTCTGCATCACCAACCCTGTCACAGCTTTATCATCCGGATAACACAGAGCTTAAGCAATACTCTGTACACCTTGAGCCATGGTTCTGTTCCAGATTACGGGTTCAGAGGCCATGTCAAATACTAATCTGTTGTATTGAAAATGCCTTGAATACTGATCATCTACCTCCGCAATACCGTTCCATAAAAAATGTGGAATTATTGTATTCCACTACTATGGCGCCAAGTAGCACTGTCTTCTGTCCAATATTTCCTTTGGGAGCAATTTAATTGTCTGAAGTGGCATATCTTAAAGTTTTTTTTAATATTCTGTTTCATGATTGACACTGCTGACCCCTTGTATAATTCATTGTTAGCTAAAATACTATCTAGTGTATGTGTCAGCTAAAAAACAAACCTGTTGTCAGGATTAGCATGAGAAACATTAATACTTGCTTGTCCTGGACCATCACTGCTAGCAAAACAAGCATTGTCAATATCATGGATGCTAAGGATGTGTTTGGCACAGAAATGCTGTTTCTATCACTTTGACACATTGCTTAAAGCATATCTAAACCCAAAAACAAAGATTCAAAACACGGCAGCTTGCCAGTCCTTAGTTGTAGTGGCTGCATTAGTTTGCCTTCTTTCATGCTTTTTTTTCCCCTTTTGCTTCCTATGCCATGCTTATGTTGCTTTTTATCCAATGCTTCGGTGTGCAGTAGAACCTGACTTACAGACTTTGACAGTCTACTCCTCTTTATTTCTGACCACGCTCTGCAAAGGAGATGGATTCTTGATTAAAAGCTCTTATCTCACTGTTTCTGCACTTTCCAGACACAAGCAAGATCACAGATATGTGGAGGGAGGGGGCACGTTCTCATAGAAATCAGCAAAGGTCCTATAACAGGATCCATGTTTTTGTGTTGGGAAAGTGCAGAGACAATGAGATAAGAGCTGTCAATCAAGAGTCCATGGTCGGGAATGAAGAGAAGTGAACTGTCATGTCTGTATCTCAGTTTCTACTCCACACAGTAGCATGGGATAAAAAGCAACATATACCGAGGTCTGAGGTAGTTAGATAACTGAGCTGTGAAAAAATAATTTTCCCCATAGTTCTCCTTAGGGTAACGGGAGGACACAAACTAGCGTCCTCCCGTCACAATTATGCCGGGATCCGCCCAGCTGCGTGACTGACAGCTGGTTCTGCCTATCTAGAGGCAGAGCCAGCTGTACCCGCCCTCTCCCCCGTCCGTTCCGCCAGTCAGCGCTGGCGGATCGGAGCGGGGAGGGGGGAATCCAGCCCCTCCTCTGTCACGGCAGAGAGCCGTGACAGGATCGAGAGGTGAGCGAACGCCGGTATGTGTTCGCTCACCTCCCAATCTACTGAGCCGACCTGTGACAGTCTCATTGTCACAGGTCGGCTAGAACTAGGAGGTGAGTGAAAAGCACTCACCTCATAGTTCTCCTTTAAGTGAGCTTTTCATAGAAAGTGGCAAGACTGTCCTGTTTTGCAACAGCGAGAGCAGAGACAACATCAGCAAAACACTGACAAATGTATTTCTGACCGTCAAAGCCAGCCTATCACCGCTTGATGTAAAAGCACGTCGATGCTAAATCTACCTAAAGCTGAAATGCATCAGATTAAGGTGCAGCTGTACGTAAGCCAAGCTTTTTATAAAAGAAAAAAAGTAAATTCCTCAGCAATATATATTGCTGCACAAGGGAATGCTGTTGTTGAGGCTATTTGTGAAAATCATAACACCATGTACAGCTATAAGGCATTCCCCAAACCTGTCACTTAAAGGAATTTGTGTTTTGTTCCATGTCAACCTCAAAGCTGCATGAAAAGACCCCTCTCCCTGCTGTACAATATTTTTTTTTAAGTTCGTCATTGGTACGTGTCCCCCATGGCAGTACCCAGCTTCCCATGCATTATTTTTATTGCTTGCCTATTAGCCCTAAAAAAATTACCAGAATTTAGAGTTTAGAATAAAACTGACATTATCTCATTAGACACTCATCTTAGTTTACAAACACTCTGTATACAACTTCCCGGTGTCTAACTGTGCTAATCTAGCTCTGCATTGCCTTCTAATAAGACAGAATATATTTGCATATTATCACTTTTATTGCAAATTTAAAATAAAAAAAGGTTTTCTTAGGCTGTGCCTCATTTGGGTTGTAGATAGAACCATGCAAATAACAATTTGTGATGAAAGTGATAATAGGCAAATACCTTCAGTTTTAGGAAGACATTGCTGGACATTAATTTAGTCATGTCTAGATCCTAACTAACCATTCAGAAATGAAGACTGGTGCGAAGAGCTGGTTCTCTGCCACTCGATCCTACCTCCAGATTGGTGAGAGGTTTTCCCTCAGAATAAACTATGATGTTAAGGCATTTTTGAGTTTCTGTGTTTAATCGCTTCACTTCTTTGCCAAAAGGCAAAGGTTTTTACTTGCAGGAGGAACAAGTGAATAATTTTTCTAGCAGCTGCATACCTACCAACTTTCCGCGATAAAAAGAGGGACACCTTCCCACACAATGGGTTAAGTGAATAGCCGAACAGTGTTCGGCTCACTCAGGTCGGTCATTCACTCGGCTGCCTACGGCAGCTTAGTGAATAGACCTCAATGTATTTAGGCAATATGCACACCTCGGCTATACCCCAGTTATACAGACCATTAAGAATGTATAAGCCAAAAATGAATGGGCAAATCCAGATTTTTTTTTCCTCCATTACTTTTCCTCTATACTGGCTTCTTGAACTAGCAAACAAGATAAAAAGATAACATAAAGGTTATAGGGCAGAATAACACTATTGATAGTTAAAGGGTTTCTAAAGCCTCCCGTTTTTTGCCTATATCTACTGCTGACAAGCAGTAGATATAGGCAAAAAGTTTTTAAAAAAAAACAAAAACCGCTTAAACAGCGCTTTAGACTGACCTCATTAATGCTGCGCGCTCCCGCAGCGAGAGTCCGGAACTGTTTGTGTGGCCGCAAAGGATCTTGGGGCGGGCGCATGCGCAGTTCGGATTCTCGGCCGGGAGACGTGCAGAGACGCAAGGTAAGTCTATGGACGCGTGCACCCGCCTGCAGACACCGCCGGATCGGAAGTGCCTGTAAGCAGACAGGAGTCAGCGCTGGATCGGAGAGCCGCCGCACCGCTGAAGGGACAGATGAAAACATGGGGAAAGAAGAGAAAGATCGGATTAAGAGACATCATTTAAGGTAAGTGCTGACATTAACATGGGGGGGGAGGGAAAAAAATTATCCTTTAATGTCACTTTAAATAGAGCATTTCATATATACAGTATCTGTACATCAGACCAAAAAGAGGGACAACTGACAAGGAAAGAGGGACAAAGGGATTTGCCTCCAAATGAAGAAATCTGTCCAAATAAGAGACTGTTGGGGGGAATGCAACTGGAGAGGGTGGGGACAATAAAAGAGATCCTTTCCAGAGGCTTCAAGAGGAAAACCTTGGTCTATAAAAACTCACACGTCAAAATGTGTGCATACGTGTAGTTTGGTTAGGATGTGTTCTTTTACGCTGGCAGTGTGCTTTGCGTTTTTTCTTGTTCTGCCCCACAGCTCATTAAGCTGATGGTTGTAGTCACTGTTCATCTGCCAATTTTCAGCCTGGCTCCTTCAAAAATCAACTTTTGTCAAATGGAAGGGAGTTGTCAGGGCCACATACTGCTAAATGTTTTACATTTGAGCAGTGTTTGGCTAGGGTTAGGGTATAAATATACACACTATTGCATGTGTTACAATTGCCCTGTTATATATTGTAAGTGCAAAATAAATAGGAATAGGCTTCTAATGTTAGAGGCCTTATGGTAAAATGTGTTATGTAATAACTGGCAATTCAGTCTTGCTATTCCTCTGGAGGGGGGCTAATTCTGATATTTGTTGCTGCTGCAAATACTGTAGGATACCTGTTTTTTGTCTTGTAAGACCCTATTCATACTATTGCGTACCATGAACGTGCATCACGGTGATGTGCGTTTGTGGGCATTTATTCCTCGTTTGCCACACGTGCACATTGATCTCAATGGGTTCCTGCACATGTGTCAACCGCAGGAAAGTAGTGCATGTAGCACATTCTGCTATATGTATCCCTGACTGTGTTTGGTGTGCCATTAACTAGTAATGACACTGCAAGTGCATTTGGAGTTTTTGACGCGTTTGTTAAAGCATGCACTTTTTCTGCATTTGGCGTGCATTCACGGAACGTGATGGTGTGAACGAGGATTCATAGGCGATGTGTCAGGGATGTCTGCTCTGTGATGGCTATACCTGATATATGTGATTAGTTCTGTTGCTACTATTTTAATTAGTCAGTAGTAGGGTATTTAGGAGTTAAGTGTACCTGTCATTTGTCTTATTTTAGTACACAATGACAACTATTTCTGTTAAGCTGATATGACATTCAGTTGTGCTCTATCATCTATGGTGGATATGTGACAAATGTATTGTCACTCCAGTGCATTTGTACTTTCAGATTTTTGGCTTGCCTCTAAGCCTCCTCCTTAAGCTACAGTCCAAACTTACCAAATTAACATATTTGCTGATGATTTCTGTTCCAGTTTGTTTTCTTGTGGTTAATTTGACTATGAATATATATGAATATGAATTATGAATATTTACCAAGCCAGTCAGTACTTATGTATTTGTTTTAAGGGCTGGACTGGAAAACTGTTAAATGTTTGGGGTCTTACTACCTGCATATCTCCCAAAAGAGTGAAATAACAGCAAGATGGCAGATTTTAGGAATGCCCCCTAAAAAGTGTGGCAGGCTAACATTTTAATCTCAGGGTCTGGTCCATGGCATATGCTGGGGTAACAAATAAGTTGGGCACAAGTCATTTCAGTCTTCTTTACCTTTTATTGCTGAACACAGTTCTAGGAGAGAGTGTTTAGAGGTGCAGGAGGATACCCAAAAAGCACAAAAATATGACAGGTACTCTATTCTGAAGTAGCAGTAGAAGGAGTGTGACCCCATCCTTCTCCTTCCACTCCTTTTCCACATCCATCTCCTACTGCACCTCCTCCTCCCGCTACTCCTCCTATTCTTCCTTCTTCACCTCATTCTTCTCCTGCACATCCATCATCCTCTACTTCTCCTCCCCTTCCTTCTTCACCTCCTCCTGCTCCTACTCTTTTCCATCATCCTCCTCCTACTGCACCTCCTCCTCCCTTTACTCCTCCTATTCTTCCTTCTTCACCTCATTCTTCTCCTTCACATCCATCATCCTCTACTTCTCCTCCCCTTCCTTCTTCACCTCCTCCTGCTCCTACTCTTTTCCATCATCCTCCTCCTACTGCACCTCCTCCTCCCTTAACTCCTCCTATTCTTCCTCCTTCACCTCATTCTTCTCCTTCGCATCCATCATCCTCTACTTCTCCTCCCCTTCCTTCTTCACCTCCTCCTGCTCCTACTCTTTTCCATCATCCTCCTCCTACTGCACCTCCTCCTCCCTTTACTCCTCCTATTCTTCCTTCTTCACCTCATTCTTCTCCTCCACCTCCACCTTCCTCCACCTACATTATCCAAGAAATGGATTCACCAACATAATCCAGGGTCAATCACGACGTCCAGCGTTGTCCACGACGGCGACGACTGGACAAAATAAAAAATGAAAACAATAAAAAATAAATAGAAATAATAATAATTTTTTAAACAATGACGGCCACCGTCCCGTCTGCTCACGACGAACTCCCACTGCATAATGTAATTTTGACAGATGCCAGCAACATATAAAGAATCGGGCGGAGCTAGCAGTGACAGCTAGCTCCACCCAACTGTTTGTTGTACGGCATGTGACAGGTGAGCACATGCAGAGTATTGGGCCCTGATTGGGCAAAGTCTTCCACCTGACCTGTGGTCAGGAGCAAAGCTTTAGCCAATCAGGGCTTCACAAGGCTCAGTAAGGCGAAGAGCCCGCCGAACATCGTGCCCATCACTAATGCTGATAAGGCATCTCTCCAATGCCAAGACATAGAGCTATGGAGATATAAATCTCTATCATGCAGTCTCATTCAACCTACTGTAATTGCTTTAAAGAAGAACTCTGGGCAGAAATGTTAATAACCCCTGTAGTGACGCTACACCCGCATTTCAAGGGTTAACTGCTTGTTTTTTGCCTAGGGTAAAAATAAAATAAAAGTTATACTCACCAAAACCTCCGAGCCAGCTCTTAGACTGCCCCCTAGAGCCTCTCTCCCCCTCCTATGCAGCAGTCTAAGAATCCTTGAGTCATCAGGTCCAATACAGTGTGTGGGACATGAGGACACCGATGGACATTCCATCACTGCAGCGGAGGAGGAGACAGGCCGGAAGGAGCGCTGACAGCTCCAAGAATCTGGTGAGTATAACTTTTTTTTTTTTACCCTAGGTAACAAGCAGTTAACCCTTGCAGTGCAGGCATTTTGTTTGTCTGCACTACAATTCTACAGGGCCTCTGCTTTCAGTAAATTCACAATGAATTTTAGGCCCAAAATGTGTATTTTAACATGTTTGCAAAAAACAGCTCTGGTAGTGAAAAGGTTAAAAAGCAGTTGTAGGGAACCCTGTACCCTGTCAGCATACTGCAGAATGGGACCTTTGCTCTTGAGGAGGAAAGCAGTGGTCTCTCTGCAGAGCTCCCAAAAAGAGTCAGAGCCGGAGCTCTCCGATCAGCAGGGATCATGAGTTTTGCTGCTTGCAGAGCTATAGGTGTGACTCAGTAAGGGACATGCAATGAGACCTCTTCTTCCCCACAGAGAACAAAGGGACCCCTCTGCAGCTACTGGCAGGGGTCAGGCATTTCTACTCAGGCTGTGGCTGCATTAGAAAAAAAAAAAACGCTAAGGGCCCATTCACACCAGATGTGTTGAAAAACCTTGCCCAACGCAGTCTCAGCGCATGGACAAGGCACTTTGCACTGAGTCTTATGGCGTCAGTTCTGCGGTGGTGTGCACTGAAAAAGTAAGGGTCACCATACACGCTACAATCTGACCAGACCATTTCCATTTGGAAGGAAAAGAAATGTACATGTCTAGTGTGTATTGCTGATGTGAATGGGCCCTAAAGCTGGTCATACACTGTACAGTCTTATTGTACAATCTCCTTTAGATCTACCAAACCTATGTAATATGAGGAGCAACCAAAACAATGCATGTAGTTTGTATCCAATCAGCTTCTTGCATAGATAATAGTAGATCTGAAGGAGATTGTACAATCAGGTTGTATTGTGTAGGCAGGCCCGGATTTCCCACAAGGCCACCGAGGGGCGGCAGCTAAACATTTAACACTTTTTGTTTGGATGCACCTGGAATGTCTTTAGCAGACTTTACCTGAAAGTTTAATTTGGCTTCAACCTAATGAATGAGCAGTTTATAATCTCATACTGCTGTTACAGTGACTGCTTGTTCTGTTGACACTAAGGCCCCATTCACATGTAGCGACTTATCGCGCGATTTCCGCTGCGATATCGCGCATTTTTGCCGCGCGATATCGCGAGAAGTCGCCGGCTAATGATAGTCAATGGAGCTGTCTTAGCTCCATGTCGCGCTTCGCGGTCGCAAGTCGCTTCTACAGGACCCTTTTTTCTGCGGATTTTGCTTGTTTTCTATGGAGCCTGACGGAGAAGGTCGCGCTACCGTCGCTGGATCGTCACCCCGAAAGTCGCGCTATCCCGGCCGCTGCAAAGGTATGTCGCTACATGTGAATGGGGCCTGATAGGTCACACACTAGTTACACTGATAGGTCACACACTAGTCACACTCATAGGTCACACACTAGCCACCCAGCAAGAGAATATCCTCAACAAGGAGAAACAAGTTGTGATACTAAGTCACACTCCTCCAATCAGGACATTCATTGAAGAATATAATAAAACGGGTGATTGACAGTTGTCACCCCCTCCCCCTTTTCCATGCACATATTGGTATAAGATCGTCTGCATGGCGTATGCCTAGATCCGACATGTATTACTAACGATATGTGCGCGCTTCTACACATGACACATCTCGTGCGGCTAGATGTCATATTAATCACTGTATGAAACAAGCGTAACACACACACTAGCCACGCCCCGGCCTGTCAACCACGACCATTCAGTCACGCCCCCTAAGCCCGTTGTCTGGGAGACATGGGATTCTCCGCCTGTAAATTCTTCTTGCCTATCCCGTCCCTCCGCATTCCACACCTGCTGTATTCTCCGTCCCTTACAAGGCCCGCCTATTCAACGCCTCTATTGATCATCTTCTCTGTCAATGAAGGGTCCGTCCTTATTCCAAGGTTGTGATTGGTTGTGCTCTTTCCGGAGCGCAAGGGGAGACGCTGCTTTGCAGGAAGAGTGGGCAGGTGTTGACGCAGAGGGGCGTGTATGATTGGCGTGCTCTGGGAGTGGCCAGAGGCTGGGTAGGCGTGGTTTGTCGTTTTCTTCTTGCTGGTGATATTGAGTAGATACACGAAAGGAAAACAGCGGCAGAGGAGCGGAGAGGGAGGTGCGGAGAGTGGCACGGGCAGAGGTGAGTGGCAGCATTGGCAGCAGCGGTAGAAACCCGGGGTTCCCTATCCCCCCTCCTACCCGGAGGGGGATCACCCCTGTAGATACCCCTCTTCTGTCCCCATCGTTCATATAGAACCACATCTACCTTCTCATTACATCCTGGACGCCCCCTCACAAGCAGCATCTGCAACAGGACACCTGACATTGCGCCCCCCAAGTGTCCTGCTTCCCTGGGCACATTGTCACTAATGAGCATCCTGCCAGGCTGATCAGTGTCATTATCAGGTTATTTATGGATCCCCCTATCGGCTGCATCAGAGCCCACCCTGGCATAGCATGCATTGGCCTCATCATGCATGATCTCATACACAATCCATTTCTTCCGCTGGGAATATTTCTATCAGCATTTTACTTTTATTCCCGGCAGATCTCCCATTTTGCCAGCCTAGCTGTTGCTGGATGGAGGTGGTATTCCTCCGGCATGGAGTAGATGCAGCATCTTCCTTCTTTGCTGGGTAGGATGAGTAATGCTGGGATGGCATGATGTGTGTGCAGCCAGCACCTATTGTTATCCATACATTGGCTCTTATGGCCAAACTATTTTTAACATGCTTTATCTGTGCTGCCTCCCGACAGCTCTTCCTATCCAGTACCTTCCAGTTGCCTCACCAGGGTGAAATAAACATACGTTTTTTAAAGATTTTCAAGCCTTTTTATGATTGCACACCTTTCCTTTTATTTCCCCTCGGTTATTTTTTAATTGATGCCTACTGCAGACTTTACATGGTTGTACGTAGATTTTTAACAGACATAAAAATGACAAGCTGTTGATTGCATTTTAGAACATCCACAGCAGAGGCGGGCAACTTCCGTCTAACCAGGAGATCCCTGCAGGGGTATTTAATCAGATAGAGGTGAAGAGAGCCGTAACCCATAGCAACCATTCAGAATGTGGATGATTTGGGGGGATCTGCAGCGGTTAGCTGGGAGCTCTCTGGTTGCTATTGCACTTTGCTGCCTGCTGTTGCACTTTTCATTGATTTCTTAAAGCTGAACTCCAGTCACAAAAGCATGAATTTAAATATAGTTAATGGCCAAATAGGATATAAATGCACTTTGTGTGCACCAAATTCCTTTGAATACGCAGGTATTACCTTAAAGTATTACCTAAACATAGCAGTGACATCATCACTGTGCTGTACATAGAGAGCTGAACTGTGGGAGGGGCCCAGCAGGCCCCACCTATTACAGCCTGCCTGCAGAAACCTACAGGAGGGGCAAAACAAGACCAGTCACCCTGCACAAGAAGAGGAAGCAGCAGCGACTGGTCTTTATTAAAATTTCATGCACAGATCTGGAGAAATACACAAAGCACACCAAGATTCAAGTAAGAATACACATGCCTCTTGTATATTGACAACATGTGCTTATCCTGGAGTTCAGCTTTGAGTATTTTGGTAGCACAGCAGCAGAAGCGTCCTGTCCTCCTGATTTTTGAGAATGAGCACCGATCGGTGATGGCGATGGCAACCATTCAGATCTGAGCTATTTATTAAAGGTGAAACCTGACTGGTTGCAATAGGCAAGCGCTCAATTTTTCATCAGCTGCAGTTTTCATTATTTCTCCTAGTTTCGAGTTAATGTTTTGTTCTGATGATGAGTATAGCATCTGCATGTTCTTTTATTTTATTTCTCTGCATTCGGTGGTCGTTATGTGGGCAGGCATTGTATAATTGTGACACCAGCAATGCTATATAGAAAGCTACACCTGTGTCTTTTCCATTGTTACAGTATAATTAATGCAAGTGAAAACTGTGCAACATCAATCAATACAACAAGTGTTCTTTCTGCTGTGACACACAATTGGCTAACAAGGCCGTCAAAATGGCTTTGCTGATTTCACTTTTATAGCAGAAGGTGGAGTGCAGAACCATTGATATATTGTTTATGATTAGACCATTGATGATGGGTAAATAGATTTCGACAACAGTAGCTTTTCTGATCATTTTCGGTAAAGTGAACAAACATATCGCCATTTCTCATATAACAGTGCTAGAAAGGACATCTACTACAGTGTTTAGCAGACTGTATTTATACTATCTTCTCACACAGTGTTATAAATAGCAGACTTTTCAGTTTGTATGATCATTCATTCCATCATGGCATCATTTCATTTTGATATTCAATCTGAACTATTCGCCTTAGCCTTGGACTGCATATCTGCAAATATTGTCCCTTTGGAGGTTAGAGAAGAATCATTTTCTATCTGGTGCTGAAACTGCATGTCCCTGGTAATCATTTTTTTTAATTCATTCATTGGAATAGCCGGCATTTTATTGTCAGATGAAAATCTAAAATTAAAATCTCATAAAAAAAAAAAGATCTGCATGTGCTGGGCTGGCCAAAAATGGGGAGCTGAGTAGCCATTATGCCTTAATATGTGAAGCAGGCAAGCTAGATAGCCATAAAACAATGAATGCCCTTTGGCAAGATTTGTAATCTCCAGAAGGTTGCAGCTTCCTTCTCTGGCTTCCCCATGACCAGTGCTGCTGCAATGGGTGAACAGGGTTAGACAGATCCCAGGAGTCAGGTAGCCAGTGTTCCTTAAAAATTGCAGATGGCACCTAATGTTTGAGGTTTTCTCTAGTTGTCAATGGAGATGGTTCATAAAAAAATTCTGCTGGCTCATATAAAACTGGACAGACTCGCTCCAGAATTCCATATTCATTTGTCAACCCCTGGGTGTGAAGTCCCATGGGCTTGGTCAAGCATCTAGTTCCTGTTCCTAGATGTTGGACAAGTCCTAAGTATGCATGTACCTCTTCAATGTTGAGAGTAAGAGGTTGTGCCCAGTGGTACAGCTAAAAACTTGGAATCCATAGTGCAGTGACGCTGCCCCATGTGTCCATTCCTGTGCTTGACAGATCAGATGTATGGGGCATCAACATTATGCCAGTTATAAGGAACTTCCTTCTAGCTGTGGAGCATCTCTTGTCAGCACCACCACTTGGTAGGCTTTGTGAAACTGTAAGTTTGCTAGTATAGGAGCTTTACAACTGTGGTGATGCAGTAAAGAATAGTGGACCCAACCTGGGCACCTTAGGACAGAGGAGGACAAATTTAAATGGAACTCATGAGCCAGTCTGTTCAATCTAGGAGCCAGCAGCATTATTTTAGGATCCAGCTCCATTGACAACAACTAGAGAAAACCTCAAAATTAGGCACCAGGTGTAAATTTTAAGGAGTATTGGCTACCTGGATCCTGGGATTTGTCCAGCTCTGCCTTAAAGAAAAAACTTACCATTGCAATGGGGCTACCCTCACATTAGAAGGGTTAAGTGCTTGTTTTGTCTTGGGAGCTCAAATTAAGCTGAATTACTCACTTGATCCTCGGTGTGGTCAGCACTCGCCTCTCTCCCCTTCTGCTCCAACTATGTACTGCCCCTCGGTGCCCTCATCTCTATTGCAAGTGGCGTGATTATATGATGGTGACAGCGGTCCTTATAGAGCCCACGGGAGAAGAGGCTGCAAGGATCGGTCTAGTAGCCTCGAGGGAGCTGGGGTACGGTGAGTAATACAGCTTTATTTGAGCCCCCTAAACAAAGCCAGCACTTGCTGCTTACAACTATTTGTAAATGCATGGTAACTATTGCATTGACAGCAACCTCCCTTTAGACTTTAGATCCACATTACTGCTTACATTTTTTCAGCCTTTTCTATAGGTGTATCTCAAAGAACATGCCCCATAGTAGTACCTGTTGGCACCTGGGTCTGTTAGGCTTCTGATTTGATGTGTGCCCTTCTTTGCTCATGTTTAAGTTGTAATTGTACTGGTGTTTTACCTATGTTTGATATGCTTGCTCTTCTGCAATGTTTGCTAGGAAAAAAAAGTTTGTTTAAACTTTGGCACCCGTCCATTATCTTACCCATGGCGCCGCATCTGCATTCCTTTATTGATACTTCTATATGACCTAGTGTATTTTACAGCATTATTTGTTTTTACCTGGAATGCAGTTCATTTGAAGCATTTTGATACTTCCTCCCCACATGTGTTGACAGGACTCTCTACTAAAAAGAGTATATGTTAAACTTGTTGAAAGTTTAGCCAACTTAGATATATTTTCATTTGTATTTACATTTCTTGTATAAATCCATTTGACAGCTAGTGACAATTTTTCTTTTGTTTTACTGTTAATTATACAACTCTGACCAAATTATAGCTACAGGTAACGTTAGGGCTGAGGGTTTACGAGACAATGAAAGGCACATTAATTATATGCTGTTGCGTACAGTAACTCATGTATTCCCAGCTGTCAGTTTCCCAGTCCCGTGCAGTTAGCAGTAGGGAGGGGTACTTGTTAGATACGGACATGTCAAAGAGAAATATGAGCTAATCTTAAGTAGCAATTATTGGCTTTTAATTGCCATTTTTGCTAAAGGTAAGTGAGAAAAATTCTCCTTCGAGCACCATAGCAACTGCACTCAGTATGGAACAGTCATGAAGGGTTGGCACATGTCTTTTCTAAACAAAGAAGTTTTGGCAGACTTAACTTTAATATGGCATCATCAGAAGAGCAGTTTGCTGGAAGCATACGGTATGCATTCCTAAGTATGTAATGTAGGGTTTTATGGGTAGCTACATTTAGCAAAATTTCTAATGCATGTATGTATGAACCTTTTATGTCTACATGTTTCCAGATCATTTTTCTTGATGGAGACAGCCCTTAGACCAGGGCTGGACAAATCCCAGGAGCCAGGTAGTCAATGCTCCTTAAAAATTACAGCTGGTGCCTAAACTTTGGGGATCTCTCTAGTTGTTGTCAATGGAGCTCGCTCCTAAAACAATTCTGCTGGCTCCTAGTTTGGACAGACTGGCTCCTGAATTCCATATTCATTTTTCCACCCTGTCTTAGACTATCTTCACATTACATTTATAATCTCTGCATAGCCCATTCTTTTATTTCTCTCTTAATAGGGAGCTCTACCCAAACATGTTGGGTAGAGGAAGACAAGGTTTGATCTCATGCCAGGTCTTTACTGCTGCGGCGGCTCAAGTTACAGTCTGAATGCAGAATTTCTATACCGGCCTTTCTCAACCTTTTTACCTCGGAGGAACTCTTCAAGTCTTAGGGAACCTCTGCTAAAAATGATTATCATTGCAGCTTATGTACATTAGTGTAATCAATAAGTTGTAGCAAAGTTTGAATGAAATGATAAAAAAATGGCATACCTAGTGTGTTTGAACACCCCACCCCTGGATCTATACAATATCATTATTTTCAGTAATATACTTTATATGAAATTAATATATATGTCAGCATAGAAGAGACCCCTTACATTGGCGGTTGGTGGGATATTGCCCTCTTGTATTGGTGGTCATTGTAGGTGTGAGATAATTCTCCTCACTGCTCAAGGAACCACTAGCCACCTCAGGAGGAACCCCAGGGTTCCACAGAACCCTGAATGAGAACGGCTGCTCTGTATAGTCCCTTTTTAGGTCTACCAATAACGCTAGTGTAGGAGGGCACAGCAAGAAGTGGGCGAGTGCAATAGCCAGGCAATCGGCTATCACAATTTAAAATGGTCGATAGCAGGCTGGCTATTGCATGAGCCCACTACCTGCTGTAATTACATTCAGCTGCCATCTGCGGAATCTTGACACTGGCAGCTGTCATTCCCCGGCTGAAGCTATTCAAGCTCCATGTGCTTAAAATACAATTATATTTAAAAAAAGGTATAAAAGGTGGGAAAAAAGTAATTTTTGGTTTCGGCATGACAAATTCTTCTGCGGGAGGTGCGTTGCAGTGCTATTCATTTCAATGGACCCCAAACGCGCCTCCCACCCATAGTGTGATTGCCCACACTGGAGCGCACGGTACAGCAATGCAGAGCATTCCAGTGCAGTGCAATTGCAAAATATTGGGCATGCAGTTTTATTCTGTAGTAAACTTTATGTTTGTAACACTGCATTTGTGTATTTCATTTTAAATTATGGATGGTGTTTATTTAACTTTTTTCATCCGATTAATCGAAAAAATAATCGACCAACTATTCGATTATGAAAATAATCATTAGTTGCAGCCCTACTTATTTTTTCATCCTTGGATAACTGAATGGCCACACATAACATGCATGTGCAGTTCCTGTACCTGGAAGCATAATTTGCTATATGTAATATAATCAAATGTGAATTTTGTCAACTAAAGTCTTGAATTCAATGGATATATTTGGTGGTGCTTATGTGAAGAGTGTGCATACAACAGTTCTTTAAAGTGTATGTATAGCCATTTTTTTGTTTCTTAGTTTTGGATAGAGTAGGGAAGAGTTAAACCAATATCAAGTTTTTATGCTGTCTATGTACCATTGGGGAAAGTTCCCTTTGCTTATTATTCTAGAGACGCCACAGGAAGTTAGAGGTAAATCCCCTTTTAGTCGGTTGTCCCCGGAATCGATGTCCCCATTAGAAGATTTTCTATTACTTCTTGTTCTGTGGACAACCCAAAAATCTCAGTGACAGTGGTCACCAGTACAAATAGGGGGGGGGGATCTCCCCAATGGGGACACAGACAGAAATAAAAATTTGACACAGTCTAACCTATCTCCACTATTCAAAACGAAAAAAATGTTGGCTAGAGATACTCCAAGTCTGAGAGTGCTGTAATGTTTACATAGTTAGGCTTATTGTGGCACAGTAAAGTTGAATTTTATGATTATTTTCTCCCTTCCTTATTCCTCCCCCCATGGTTTCTCCTATATATTCCTGTATATTTCCATGGAAAAACTATTAGGGGGTCTAACAAGGGTGTTAAGTCGATCTAGAACCTAAGCAGCAATCACAGCATTAAACAAGTGAACAATTCTGTCTGGTCCAGTAGCTTTTATATGTAATGTCATCATCTCATCATCATCTGGTAGTTTTTGTTCTGTATGCATCGTGTGATGCCTTTTATTGAAAAACCAAGCAGCTGGACAAGATGCTAACATTTTAGGGCCTAAATTCATTAAATCAAGTGCCCCATAGCAGAGATAAATCATTAAAGTGCTTGTATAGCAGGTCATGTGCTCAAGCATGATGTTCAATGCGAACAGTGTAGCCCTAGTGTGCCATGTAAATTGAACATCCAAATAATGCAGTTTTTGTGCCGTTTTCTCCTATAAATTGTTGAAAGTGCCTGCTGCACACCATACAGCGTTGTGACCAGTGTAGATAAGATAGGGGCTGGAAGTGGCCACCATGGATGGTGCCGTGCAGAACCTCACAGATGTAAAGATAGGTAACCAGCACTCCAAAATGCAAAGAGAGTATCGTTTATTGCAAATAACGTCACATAGGTCAAAATAGCCAATGTTTCAAGTGGGAGGAAGGGACCCTGTGTGGCCACGAAACTCTGGCTGTTTTGACCTACGTGACATTATTTGCAATCAATTATATTTCCTTTGCATTTTGGAGCGCTGGTGACCTATCTTTACATCTCTTTTGCTCCTATAAGTTATACTACAGACATGTATGGGTATTTATTATTGAGATCTCTATTCCAAGAACTAGCGTATGGAATCTCATATACAGGCTCATGCTTGACTACTGTGCATGCGTACAAAGAAGCGTGTGTGCAATCCAATACCCCCCTGAGTTCAGTTTTCATAAATTAATGTGTATCTGAACCTCGAGAACAAAAATGTAATATATTACAGCTTATCAGTCTTTAAAGCCCAATGGAATTCTTGCTATTTATTACTGCATATAATAAATATTGGGCTCTTACACTTTTTTTAAACTGCTACATGCTGCAAAATGGGTTAAAATACCCTGAGCTGATAGCACATAGTAGAGTCAGACTGCAGCTTTATCACACAATTCCGTGGCCTGGCTTTCCAGTTTTCCCTTAGCAGTGATGTTGGTTTGAGCAGTGTCCAGGGGGCATATTCAACCCCCGGAGAGCATGGCTGCTGCTTTGTGTGAGACAAGTGCAGTCCAACTCTCCTATGTGATGTGGTCACAGGGCATTTTAACCCTTGCTGCAGCACTTTCAATAAAAAGATAAATAAACAAGCCCCATATTTATCACTGTATATGCAGCTTGACAGCATTCCAGTAATATATAGCAAGAGTTCAGTTAGGCTTTAAAGAGACTCTCTCACCTTACCCAAGCAGAGCAAAGTGAGAGTGTGTCTACAAATGACTCCCAACCCACTTATACTCCTTGCCTGCACTCTCACCCCCCTCTCCGTTGCAGCTTGCGATTCAGAGTTTTCGGATATGGGGCAACATGTGACCTGCTCCCCATTGACAGTGATTGGGCTTAGCAGCCAGTCGCTAGACACGAGCACTGTCTCATGACTGGGGTGTCTTTTGCAGAGACACCACATAGACAAAGTAACAGTGTCTGTGGCTGGATTAGTGTTCTTTTTTATTCTCTTTTTTTCTACCTGTTGCTACTTCCAGTAACACACTTCCCATGCTAGGATGACAACACTCACTTGCCTAGAGAAGAGATCCATAGAGAAGCAGTGTTGTCCTGTAACAGCAAGTTTGTTAGGGCTACAGCACAGCTCCCCTCTCTAGAACATAAGATGAGATGTGCTGTAGTTCACAGAAGGGAACTAGGATGTCTAATAACATTAGATTTCTGTGGTCAGATGGAAAAAGTGCAACAGGTGGAGATTACTCCATCCACACAGTTAGGTGTTGATGGAGGAATCTGTTGCACCTTTTCCATCTGACCACAGAAAATCTGCAGATAATTGTAAGGCTGGGCACACACCTTACAACCATCGCAAGACTTTTGTCTTGCGATGGTTGCAAGGTACTTAAAAAAACCTACAATCTGCCTATCTTGCATAGTCAGATCATACTTGTGATGATCGCAAGCCATCGCAAGGGGCGGGCTACCACAATATTGTGTGTTGTGTTGTCATGGGTGGAAAAAAAGAGGTGCATGCACTTTTTTTTCCAATGCAACACATAATATTGCACTCTACTTGGAGTTGCATTGGGGTGCAATTCAGATGAAACACAATGCACTGGGACTACACGCATGGTAATGCACAATACTGTAGGTGCACTGTGCGATAGCATGTTATAAATTAGGGATGCACCGATACCGGTTTTTCGCTATCGAGTACGAGTACCGATATTTTTTTTCAGTACTCGCCGATACCGAATACTGATACTGGAAGTCCCATTAAGGAAGCCTGGCAGCATTTAATGACCCGCAGCCCGGCTTCCTGATTGGTGATGAGGAAGCATGGAGCCAGCTTTTTGGCCAATCTTGAAGCTTGGGGGATGGGTAATCACTCGCCGCCTGGCTTCCTGATTAGCCAGATTCCCGACCAATTACGAGTCATTACACGGCGCCCGGCTTCCTGATTGGCCGGGGAGCTGTCTCCATGCTACCTCGTCACCAGGTGATGAGGGAGCATGGGGATGGCTTCCCGGCTAATCAGGAAGCCGGGTGCAAGTCATTACATGACACCCGGGGAAGCATGACCCAATCAGGAAGCTGGGCTGGCAGGTAATGACTCGCCACCCAGCTTCCTGATTGGTCGGGAAGCTGGCCCATTAGGAAGCCAGGCAGTGTGTCATTACATGCCCCCCGGCTTCCTGATTGGCCAGAAAGCTGGCTCCATGCTTCCTCATCACCAAGTGACGAGGGAGCATGGAGTCAGCTTCCTGGCCAATCAGGAAGCCCGAGGGCGAGTTATTACCTGCCCCCGGCTTCCTGACTGGCCAGGAAGCCCGCTCCATGCTCCCTGGCGACCAGAGAGTTCCGGTATCAGGATAGGCATCCAGAGCATTACTCGTACTCGCCCAAATACTCAGTATCGGCACCGATATTGATACTGGTATTGGTGTAGCTCTATTATAAATGCACAGTATCTGTGCACAGCAACGTTATGGTGTGAACGGACCCTAAGGCATTGCAAAGAGGAACACGCAAACTTAAGTATTGTTAGGTCATTGTTAGTAGGTTATTGCTTTGTATATCTTCAGTCTTTCCACTGCCTAATTGAAAAATCCTGCTAGTCCACCAAAGATCATCAGTACAGCCTCAGTGTTTTGCATACCAATCCTTTGTCCCCTCTTTAGCGCATTACTTATTTGCATGTTTGAGGTACAGTAGCTGTGCTGTTGCCAAGTGCCAAGTACTCACAAGTAAAGTTGAAGCTCTTTGTTTAGTTACATGCTGTGTGTTGAAGCCCTTGTCATTGATGACACTTACTATCTGTTGGTTTGGGTTGCAGATCTGGTTACACATAGTCAAGGCACAGCACAGCTGATAAGAAGTCATGATGACAATACTACAGTACGTTATATCTTGATAAAAATCAATAAAGGTATACCTATGGGACACTTGATTTTATGTGAATAAGTCATATAGTTCCATTGTGTTAGACAACCCTTATGACCTTGAGTTATACATTGTTATCTGTCATCCAATACCTGCAGCATTGATAGAGTTGTTTGTCAGTTGCCCGTTCATGGAGCAGAATAGCGTTTATCATATATCCTCAAGACACCTACATTGTAGGAGAGCAGGACAGGCAAAGCTGACAATCTCTGGATGAGCTCACATTATTAATCCCCATTGGTTCTGAATAAACTGCAACGCCATCGGTCTCATCATAATACAATTCAGAGGATATAAAAACAAAAAATGCGTTGTAACATCCTTGGCTGGCTTTAGTAAAGACCTAAAGAATATTTTATCCTGATCATGAAAATCTCATATAAACGTTACCATGTCCTTTTCAGTCTGATGCTTTTATTAAAATAATACCTGGCGGTCTTTATTCAGACAGTTCTTGTTACAGTTCAACACTCTGTCCTTGCCTCACTGGCTTTTTGGAGACCACATGTAGCTGACATTACACAGGCATGGCCAGCTGTCACCATTATGAAACCCTCCTGAGAAATGGCAGGCATCCATCACTGGAGAGCATGCGTGCAGACAGGAAGTGGCTACAAAAAGTCTGCAGGAATTTAGCAGCACTCAATGGATGAAACATGAAAACTGTATTTTCTTTGAAAAAGCTGCACTTGTTGATGATATAATGTTTCTTTAGCAAACCAAATGTAATTCAGTGAGGGTTTACACCTACTTTAGTGTATCCTCTAGTCAAAATCTAAATGTATGCCTTCAGATGCATACAGGTGTGGGGTGAGAGATTGTCCTGTGGGTGAGATGCTGATAGTGGTGGTGCAGACATGTTGGTGAGACTAGTTTAAAGTGTGCACTTCTTGCAGGCATAGATAAAGGCCCCATTCACACTGAGCGACATGCGCGTTTTTCCGCACGATTTCGTGATGAACGGCTTTGAGCGACAATGCACATTTTATCGCGCCACGTAGTGCGTTTTTTGGCCGGGACGTCGTCGCTGCTACATTGGGCTGTAACCAATCAACAGTGATTTTAATATGACATAATTCTTTCCTTCCATTTTGCAGTGCAAAATTGACGCTTCTGTAGCACGATATCGCGTGACGAAGTCGCGCAATATCGCCGGTAATGCGTGATTTTGCGCGACACCATAGAGTCTATTGTAGCAGAATCGCACGACATCTGCACAAAAAAGGGTCATGTACGAGCGACAAGCTACTGCGACGAGATACAGGTGACATTGAGCTGTGAGATGTGAACAGCTCCATTGAAATGCATTGGACAAGCTACATAGAGCGAGATACACAATCGCGCGGAAATATACGCGATTTTGCGGCAAAAGTCGCGCGATAAACCGCTCAGTGTGAATGGGGGTGTAAGAGTGGGGAGAAACACGATTATGTAAAGTTCTGAGGGGATAGAGGTGCAGTGATAAGAACATTGGGGTTGTGTTGTGA
Source organism: Nanorana parkeri (assembly GCF_000935625.1). NCBI lineage: Eukaryota > Metazoa > Chordata > Amphibia > Anura > Dicroglossidae > Nanorana > Nanorana parkeri. Next base: position 301,616 of record NW_017306443.1, on the reverse strand, counting down.
ATGAAATGAGGGGCTTGCAGACACGGTTGGGTTGGTGTTGTGGTGTTGAGAGCAGGGGGGAAGTGAGCAAGTAAGAGATGCAGGGGCAGGGCATGCAGCCATTGTTTTAGAGTGTTTTAGAGTGTAAGGGAAGGCTCTACAGGAGCATTGGTGAGAGCTGGGTAGAGGGCGTGAAGGCTTGGGGGTGGTTGCATGGACAGAATCAATGGTAAGAGAGGGATGGGGTGCGGGTTCTTTGGTGAAAGTGGGGGAAAACTTGCACAGGTGAAGTGGAGAGAGCAGGGGTACTGGTGCCGTGGTGGAAGAGGGTGTGCAGGCATGGAGGGTGACCAGTAAAGGTTACAGAAGCAATAGGGGCTGAGAGAAGAGGGTCTGCAGGTATAGTGGGTGTTGGGCAAATGGAAGGTGAGAGAAGGGGGAGAGTTATGGGCGGTGAGAGAGGCAGAGAGCAGGCACGGTGAGTGGTGAGGAAGGGACAGTACAGTCACGGTGGATGGTGAGAAAAGGGGGTCACAGGCAGGATGTTTGTTGTGGGAAGAGGGGCATTGTGAGTGTCACAGGTAGGGGCACATGTGCCATGGGTGTTGCAGAAAGGGGGGCGCAAGCACCGTGGGAGTTGAGGAAAGGGGCACTAGTGATGTGGGTGTTGAAGAAAGGTGTTAGGAGAAGAAGGTGCATGGGTCAAATGGAAGTAACTTCATTCACTTATTGCCTGGAATTCATTCTTAAAGGGAAATGTTTGCTTATAACATATTCAGACATCATAAAAGTGCCAAAACCAACATATTGCAGTGGATATTTTGTAAAGTTAATTAAGGAGTAAGGACATGAAATGAATAAGTCACCATGGACCAACCTTGTTGTTTTTTGCTAATTTTTATTTGCTTCCTTGGAATGATGTTAGTTAGCTCTTTCCCGTATGATTACGACCAGTATGAGATGTTCTGAAGATATAAAAGCCGATTCCAGCTGGCATGCATTGATTACATTTGGTGCCGACATTATTGGCGCTGAGTTTTCAGTACTAAGAATTTGGAGCATTGTGTTTGTGCGTGGATTTGTCGTGAGAGTATTATTTATTTATTTAAATTAGTTAATGTTCATTGAAGTTTCTCATAAGTTTACGGAAAACAGATTGGAATGAAATACGGTAATACACATGACTCCCTTTAACCCTTTGGCTGCCAGAGCTGTTTTTGTGTCATTTGTACACACGTTTAAAATATACATTTTGGGCCTAAAGATTACTTACAACCTCCCAGAAGGATATATTTCCTGAAAACAGAGACCCGTAAAATGGTGGCAGTTACAATTGTTAATGTCGCAAAATATTAGCACAACTGTTTATCAGACCAACATTTCCAAAAAATACACTTAAGTTCATCTTAGTGCACATAAGCACAATATAATACCCAATTGTTTGATAAATTATAAAAGGGGAGGTTGCGCTGAGTAAATAAATACCAAACATGTCAATCCTGCAATCTGCAAGGAGTTTGCATGTTCTCCCTGTGCCTTCGTGGGTTTCCTCCGCGTACTCCGGTTTCCTCCCACACTCCAAAGACATGCTGGAAGGTTAATTGGCTCCTGTGTAAGTTGGCCCATGTATGCATGTGAGATAGGGACCTTAGATTGTAAGCTCCTTGAGGGTGGGGACTGATGTGAATGTGCAACTATGTAAAGTGCTGCGTAAATTGTCGGCACTATATAAATACCTGTAATAAATTAATAATAATAATCCTCAAAATTGCGTGCGCCTGTGAAATGGAAAAACGAACGCCGGTTGTTAAAACTATCTATAGGTAACGGTTTAAACGTTTTTACCGAACAGATTTATCCATGATTAACTTTAGAATGATTGCTTTCACTCCGACATGCACAATGAAACCCAACATGTGTGACACAGTCATTGTTTTCATACGTAGGCACGCCCAGTGTGTGTTTGCATAAGTACTAGTGTGTACGCAGGGGGCTTTAATATTTTTTTTATATTTTAAGTTTTTCTACTTAATTTAATTGATATCACATAGGGGGCTCACAAACCCCCTATGTGATAGCACTTTAGTGGTGACAGGTCCTCTTTAAAGAGACATTAGGGCCATAATGTCACTTTTGCAGCCCATTGAAGCTGATCAAGCACACATCGTGATAGCTCAGAAACTGGAAGTGACAAAATCATCACTTCCATGTTCAATCAGTGAAGAGGATCAGCCAACTGCTTTGCACATGTACACAAACTACTGGTGGCTAGTCTTACAGGGGTCCGCTGCTGCTGATATATGATGTATGTCGGCGGCAGCAAAATGGTTAATCTGCACTACTACATGTAGCAAATGATATATACTGTCACCCGTTTGTACTTGGTATAAGCCATAAGTGTAAGATGGTAGAAGAGAACGTGGAGAGAAGTAATGGTACCATAAAAGGGGATTAGAAGGGGGGGATACATACAGGTAGTGAAGAGCAGAGGTCTCACCAACAGTGCCCCACAGAAATCGTCAGGTAGTTTATCTCAGAATCTACTAAAAACTGAAATATTTTTGGAGGACTGACCCTTTAATTATTCTATAGCTGAAGTAAAAAAAACATTAGCACATACGTTAATGAAAGCACTCCTTTTGATGTACTGGATTCTAAATTAATTTTTGGAAAGTGGCAGGATTTAATGGTAACTATTTTAGTTCGCGTGGAGGGAAAATGAATGCACAAATTGTCATTTGCGTGAAAAGTCATTTGGTAAGATAAAATAGAAGGGAGTATTTGAGAGCGGCGTGGGCTTTTAACCACTTGAAGACCAGCTGTTTACACCCCCTTCCTCTACAGGCCATTTTTCAGTATTTAGCGTTGCAGTACTTTGACTTGCATTTATTCCGTCATGCAACACTGTACTGAAATACATTTTACAACGTTTTTTGGGGACAGATAGAGCTTTCTTTTGGTGGTCTTTAATCACCACTGCGGTTTTTATTTTTTACTATATTAAGGAAAAATTACTGTAAATTTTGAGAAAAAAAATAAGTTTTTTTTTACAATATGTTAGGAAACATTTATTATTACCCAATTTTTGTGTAAAATATAAAAGATGGGGCCACGTCGCGTAAATAGACATGTCATGCCTTAAAATTGCACGCACCCGCGGTATCGCAAAACACTATCATACCCAAAAATTACCATAGGCAACGCTTTAAAAGCTTTTACCGCTCATCAGTTTAGTGTTATCAGTGATTAATGGCCCTAAAATGATTGCTCTCACTGCGACGTTCGCAGTGATATGTAACATGTGCAGCGTAATTGGTGCAATCGTCATGTTTGCACGCATATATGTATAGCTGGGGACTTTAAAAAATGTTTGTGTTTTTTCATGTGTAACTTGAATTTTTTTTCTGCAACTTTTTTTTTTTTTCCTCCTATGTTTTTTTTCTCCACCTAATGTTATTGTTATCATATAGGGGGCTAAGAAACCTCTATGTGATAGCAAATACCCCTAATGACTCCTAGGGACCCCCAAAGAAGCTAATGAAGCAGATCTCTGCTTCAGCAGCTTCTCTCCAGTTTCTGAAGCTGGAGAGTGACACAAGAACGCAGAAGTAATGTAATATACATTACTTCCTGCATTCTGACCCCGGAGAGGGGATCGGAGGGAGATCGTGTACCGTTCTCCCTCTGATTCCCTGTCACAGAGCTACCATGCTGGTCCCCGGCTTGGGACCACAGGAGGAGAAGGCTGCGGACGGGAGACCAGGTGACACCTGGCCTCGGGACGCCCCAGATACAATATGTATATTTACATTAAAATTGGAGTTCAGCTTCAAATTTTCTTTTGCCCTGGTGCCATTGGGGCTGAACTTATACATCTAATATTCTGAATCTAATATTTTCAGGTGTCACTGGGACAGTAATATAGAGGAAGCTTTCCAATAGGATTTTGGTAACAACTGTCTAAGGGTCCGTTCACACCAAGGCTGTACATTAATCACATTCTGTGCATGCGGCACGGTCAAGCACATTGCGGCTGGGAGGTGTGTTTGGAGTGCTATTCAGATTAATAGCAACGCAATTCACCAACCGCATGCGCAACACATTGTTAATTGCACGGAACCGTACGATTAACTCAGAGCCTTGGTGTAAACAGGCACTAAAAGAAGATTTCCCTTACTCTATAGCAGGGGTGCCCACAAGGTCGATCGCGATCTACCAGTGATCGCGATGTCCTCTCCTCCCCCGTTGGGGCTTCTCTGGATCCCCGCTGCTCTCCCCATCTGTATGCAGCGGGGATGCGAGTAGAAGTGAAGGAACCTGCATCCGGCGGCGGGGGAGGGCGGAGGACGGAGCCGCTGTCACAGACAGAACTAATACTGAGCGGTGAGGAGAGAGACGCTTGGCCAGGATCTGACAGCCGGCGCCTCTCTCTCCCCTCACCGCTCGTCCTTAGTTCTGTGATAGCGGTGCCTGCATTCCGGTCCAGTGCGATCTGCAAAAATAGTGCTTGCAGAATTTTTGCGGATCGCACTAGACTGGAACACATGCACTAATGCAGGCGATGGCACTGTGGGCGAGCGGCCTGCCTGCGGAGCCTGGCTGCGGTGCCATTTACTTCAATGCACCGCCACGCCCCCTCCCGCCCCTGAATGCAGGTGTTTTTTCGTTGGTAGATCTAATTGAGCTCGTCATTTGAAAAGTAGATCTCCAGACGAAAAATTGTGGGCGCCCCTGCTCTAGAGCATGGGTGGGTAAACTCCGGCCCTCCAGCTGTGGTGATACTACAAATCCCATCATGCATCTGTCTCTGGGAGTCGTGGCTGTGAGAATCTTACAATTCCCCATGGGATTTGTAGTTCCACGTCAGCTGAAGGGCAACAACCCTGCTCTACAGAGATCTCCTCTCACTTTTTGTGTCAGGAAGCGAGACAGGAAGCAAAGGGTGGCACAGTGAATTAGTGGTTAGCACTGGGGGTCCCTTGTTCAAATCCTGTTCAGGACACTGTCTGCAAGCAGTTTGTTCTTCCTGTGCTTACGTGGGTTTCCTCCAAGTACTCCAGTTTCCTCCCACACACCAAAGACATGCTGGAAGGTTAATTGGCTTCTGTCTGAATTGGCCCTGTATGCTTGTGAGATTGTAAGCTCCTTAAGGGCAGGAACTGATCTGAATGTGCAACTATGTAAAGTAGTGTGTAAATTGTCAGCGCTATATAAATACCAATAATGTATAAATAATCAAATAAAGGAAATTATCCACAACGGGACTCAGATAGCAAAACAACTGACAGGGGTTTTAACCATTCTATACTCTATCAAAAAAAAGTAAAAGTTTGGGCTTTAGATATACTTTGACAGAATGCAAAATAGAATGCAAAACAGCTTAATGTCATCTGTAACTTGTAGCTCAAGCTTGTCACTGAAACATGACCTATTTTTCCAGCGGATTTTGTGCGATTTGGCCCCAAAAGGCTTTGATAGACTGCCAAAAGAAGCGCTACGTAGTGCACTGTAGCTCAATGTCGCTCAGCTCAAATCAGCGCTTTTTTTTTAATGTAGCTCAGTGTGAACGGGGTCTTATTGATTTTTTTTTTTCTGATGCAACTAATGTAAGTACAGTACCTGGATCTGACTTGGTATCAGCCTCTTGCAATCCTCCATACAGGAGCTCCTAGACTGGGAGTAGGAAGGGCAAGACTCAGAGTAAGCAGAGTGAGCAGAGTGAGCACTGGGATAACCTAATCAGTCGTCTGCTGTTTTCTCGCTGTCCAATCAGCAGGCTGGAGATGAGGAGGGGGCACCGCTGCGGTGTCATTTGCCTGGCTGCGCTGTAAAATGCGGTTGTGTAAATCTCAGGACTGGATGGGCAGAAATACAAGTTGTTTAGTAGCTCCCATATATGTAGTTCAGCTGTGTATTTGCCCGAAGGTCAGTTTTAGGAATGGATTACTCATTTTTTTGATATGGAGTCTTTAGGGTCTCAGTTTGTCCTCTGAATACATACCACTGTCCACTGAACCACGTTGGTAAGGGGGGGTAGTAATGACTTCTGCGTTATCCTGTCTCTGCTAGTTTGGATTTAGTTGCGTAAATCACGGTGACAGCTACAGCACTCAGGAGAGGTAAAAACAGCAGTCTACACAAAGACTGCCACTGTGGAGATAACCGATCTCTTTAGTTGTATATGTCCTTACACGTTGGACATCTTGCTTACAGTCAACACATTGAAATAAAACTGCATTCCTTTGTGCTTATCCGAAGCAGATGGAATATTAATGTATATAAATACCTGCAGGGACCACAGTGGTCTGTGATATCTATACTCAAATCTGCTAAAAGAAGATCTAAATCCAATCACTGAGTTCTCATATAAGCTATATGTTAATAACATTTCAGAATTCAATCTTTTTGGGGGGGAAATAATACCTGGTGGACCTGCCATGAAGGTCCTTTTTCAGGTACCTCCTGTTATAGGGTGACAACACTATGGTCACCCAGTTGGTCAGTGTCCCCTGTGCACCCAATGGAGATGATAAACTGCCATGCTGACGCTTATTGCACAGGCATGTTCTGCTGCTACACGCTGTCCCTGGAAAGATATGTAGACAGGAATTGACTGCAGGGAGGCTGCATACGCAGGGCCCAGAGCTCTGCATTATAAGTGAGGACGCCAAGGAACATTCCACAAGCTGGAGCATAAGAGAGATGAGGTGAGTGACATTAACAAGCAGTTAACCTTTGCAGTGCGGCGGTAGCCCCTTTGCAGGCAGAGTTTTTTTTTTTTTGTTCCTGGAAATACTCTTTAAGACAGTCTATTCACTTTGAATGGCCTTTATAGAGCTTTAAAGGAGAACTATGAGGTGAGTGAAAATCACTGAACAATGAAACTGTCACACGTCGGCTCAACAGATCGGGAAGTGAGCGGACATATACGGTCGCTTGCTCACTTCTCGATCATCTCAAAAGTCTGCCGAAGCCGACCGTTCTCCCCTCAAATGATGTCACAGTTTGCTCCGCTCAGTTGTCCTTCAATGACAGCCCAGCATCCTCAAGGACACTGGGCTGTCATTAAATGACAACAACTGGGCAGAGCCAGCCGTGATATCACAGCTGGCTCCGCCCATTTGTTCTGATTTGTCCGGGACCTGCGGCAGACTGCCAGGTGCCTGACAAATCTAAACAGTTGGGGCGGAGCCAGTGGTGATGTCACAGCTAGCTCTGCCCAATTGTTTATATTTTGACGGAATCTGTCAGAAAGTTTGTCGTGTGCGCACGGGTCAGCGGGTGCCAAGTTTTTCGTTTTTTTTTTAGTATTTTTTATTTATTTAGTATTTTTATTTTTTATTTTCGCCGAGTTGTCGTCACTCAGCGGCATTCGGCTATTCACTCACTGCTGTGCTGCATGTTAGGCCGACCAAAGGCAGCCGATGTATGGCTGATTTAGCCGATGTATGGCTGAAATCAGCTTTACAGAGCTGAAGTGAATAGCCGAACGCCTTTCGGCTCAGTTCATTTCGGCTCGGTAATTCACTCAGCTGCCTTTGGCAGCTTTGTGAATAACCCTCTTAGTGTTTCATTTCTAAATGCATCTGGAAGCAGTATTGCTGTCCTATGGCTGAATGCACACCTTGACATTCAGCAATGTCTAGGTGCTTTCAGCCTAGCTGCTTTTACACAAACAGTAAATATGTGTCCTTGGATTGTTAAGCTCAGTTTGATGCAGCTAATTGCTGCATGTAAATATGGGTAAATACAAGTATATTTAAATGTAAGAGAGATGAATTTGGGAAGTTTGTTTATACTTGCCAGATCAATTTCTTCTGGGTCAGGAACGCCTGTGTGCATGAGGCGTATCACACAAAAAAACGCACCCACACTACAGCACACTGCAACGCATACAGTATTCACACCTGTGGATTTTGGCTGTGCTGTAGGGCATTCCTTATACTTTATATATGCGTTGGGTTGTCATGTAGAATAAGCGGCAACGCAACCCACATACTGCATGTTAACATGCATTGCATTAATACAAGTGCACAACGTAATCGCTATATTCGCTGGTGATTTGCCGCAGCTACAGGTCAAACTTGGTCTATATAATTATGTTAGCGTTCGCTGTTACAAAATGCTCTCCTTCAGCGATTTCTAGTTAAGCCATAGAGGTGAATGCATAGCAATTGTTTTTGGCGAGTTTGTAGTCGATATGAAACGCTGCGTGAACTCAGCCATTTAGCGATTTTTTTAGAAAATAATTTCCTGAGAGAAGAGATTGCTTAAAAAAAGTGGATTGCTGTGAATATATCACCAGCATGACATGGACTACATTAATGCCTGTGTGTAAAAGATGTGTGTTGCTTGAACCCTCACCTAAGAACAGAAAATTGCATTTTTTTTATCATACTCAAAGACATAGGTGTAAAGGCAGCTTTATAACCGTACACACAGGCAGGCTTATGCAATAGAGCAATGAATAGAACAGTGAGGATATGCAGAGTATTGTACCTTCTATGAATAAGTTGTTGACTGTCTATTTTAGCAAACCTATTCATGTAGAAAAGACATTCCCTGGAATTGATAAAGAGTATGTCGGTATCTGCGACAAATTCAAGTATGTGTCGGAAACAGGTAATATTTGTCGCATGTAGGCATTGTGGTGGGACAGAACTGGGGCCGGAGTGTCCATCAGTGCACGTTCAACCCCCCCAGGACCACACAACTTAATTGGTTGCTATGGTGTTGCCAGCTGCACAGGGTAATTGGTTGTTATGGTGCAGTACTTCCTACAGTGTCCTAGCAACCAAGGATGCTGGGCAGCCAAAAGCATTAAAGGAGAACTATGGGGTTAGGGCTTTTCCCCATAGTTCTCCTGAAGGTAACGGGAGGACACAAACTAGCGTCCTCCCGTCACCCAAAGCTCAGTATACGGCGAGCTACAGCTCGCCGTATACTGAGACACAGCAGCTGAGACGGTTACCGACAATTATGTCTGGATCCACCCACACCCACTCACTCACCTCATAGTTCTCCTTTAAAGCAACTAAGGACTCGGTGCAACCAACAGCGTAATAGCAACCAAGGATGTGGTGGCCTGACAACATCCTAGCAACCAGTGACATTGTGGGCTGACAGCGTCCCAGCAAACCATTATACTGTGGGCCAACAGTGTCCTAGCAACCGATGATGTTGTGAGCTGACAACATTCTAGCAACCGGTGATGGAGGTTAGGGGTTTATTTACAGCACTGCTTAGTCCAAAATGACATTGGTCTTAAATACCACCAGTTTTCTTAAATGCAAAGTAGCAGTATTTCTTAATGAAGTTCTCGCAGTCATGGTGACTTAATAGAAAAGTGTCTCAAGAACGTTCTGAACTTTCCGCATGTGTCCGCTTAACCATGGAACTGTCACAACGTTTTTATGAATTTGACACAAAGGGGGTGATTTACTAACCTAAACACACACACACACACCAGGTGTGTGTGATTTTCACACAGCAAAACGTATTTATCAACCAAAAAGTCTCTAAAAGCATATTTCCACTAATGCCATATATGTAAAAATCATGCACATGATGCATATATAATGCTGCTTCACAGTTTAGACAAAAATGGTTAGCTCATGCATTTACATTCCTTGCATTCATCAACGCAAGCAACACAACATAGAGCTAATTTACCCAACATCACCTTGGAATTCCTTCAGGGCTTTGCACAACACACCTGCTGGGTGTGTACACATTACAAAGGTGTTTAGATTCCACCCATAGATCATGCTGGGAGGGAACACACTGCAGAGGTGTATACACGTTCGTGGTGTGTTTATAAGGTTAGTAAATCAACCCCAAAGGCTCTAGATGCAGCAATAATGCCATAATTGTGTAACAAAGGCTTTACCAAATCATCCTCATCATCTGTCACAAGCATTTAAAGGAAAACTTGGGTTGTTTTTTTATTTTTTAAGCTTATAAGTGTTTGATAAGTTCAGATTTTTTTTTACAACTTTTTAATATATATATATTTTAATATAAAGTATTATTCAAATAAATGTTTAATACACCCATGACATTGGCGTCACACAGCACTATGGGTTTGCTAAAAAGAGAGCAAAGCAAATGCTGCCTATAATTCATATCGTGAGCTGTATAGTAGGCTGGGAGATCCCTCCTCCTTTGAGCTTGACCTATTAGACCCCATTTTCTAATAGACAGATGCATAAAGCATATGTGTGTAAACGCGTGTCATGTTAAGCATCTAGAAGCATAAAAAACCATCTAGCCTGACAGATTCTGCAGACCGATCCCTGTATAAAAACAAACGTGGACAGTGTGAATGAGGCCTTACATTTTGTAAAAGTTTTCTGTTAAGCAAAACAGTTAGGCCTCATTCACACGAGAAAAGGCTGGCACGTACAGCTCCGTGCTGCGTGCACGGCCGTATTGGGCAGCTCCCGGGAAGGACAGGTGCTGCGTGTGATTAGTACGCAGCCTCTGTCCTTCTCTATTGGAGTACGCGGACATACGACGCCCTTACGCTCATCCGCCCTGCACGTCCGTGCGGGTGTCCGTACTCGTATGCTGACAGGATGGATCCTGTCTGCATCCGAGCCAGGACACCCGCACCCGTACGGACCTGCACTCGGGGGGTGAGCGTATGGCGGCGTATGGCCGCGTACTCCCATAGAGAAGGACAGGGGATGCGTACTAATCACACGCAGCACCTGTCCTTCCCGGGAGCTGCCCGATACGGCCGTGCACGCAGCACAGAGCTGTACGTGCCGGCCTTTTCTCGTGTGAATGAGACCTAAAGGTTAGACAGGTAACCATGTAAAAGGAACCTGAAAGGAAATGTGAAAGGAAATAAGTCAGTTTGAAATTTCAGATGCTATATTTTTATAATTACCATACATGACTAAAATATTTAAAAAAATTAAATCTGTTTTTTTAGTCCAAAAATAAATAAAAATAAAAATAGTGAAAATGTATCAAAAACTCCGCACACATATACTGTACTTAGAGATGCCTGCACATGCACCTTTTCTCATCAAGTGCAGCACAGCGTCTCCTGGAACCTGTGGAGCGCAATATGTATTTTGCTACCTCCAATTCCAATATTAAACAACTCTGATAACAACTCTAAAGTTTTGAATTTCCTGTAATTTCTGTTTTGGTAACAATGGTCACCAAGACAGAAAGAGGGAAGTAACCCTTACCCACTCTATCCAAAACCTAAAAAAAGTTTGGCCTTTACATACACTTTAACCCTTTTGCTGCTGCCAGTGTATGTCACACATTGGCAGCAGTGCTGCTGGGAATCTGTTTATACTCATATGTGTAAAGTTATTTTCAGCTTTACACTGTAAGTGGTCACTTCCACGAGCTGCCCTCCCCGCCATGTTTCCCAGGCACCACTACCGCTCTTGTCAACATCCATTCCCTAATCTCCTCCCTACTGCATGAAGATTGAAGCCATGATAATTTAGTCACTTACAGGTTCTAAGCTGTCATTCCCAGGCTGGGGAATAAGCCGATCAAGCACGATACAAGCTTTTAAAACATTGTCTATGAATAATTTGGGGCATCGTATTTTTTCACCATTTCTTGGGCGCGCTCAATTTTGAACCTTGACATGTTTGGTATCTATTTCCTTGGTGCAACCTCCTCTTTTATATTTTATCAAAACATTGGGTAATCAATTGTGTTTGTGTGCACCAAAATGAAGCTAAGTTTATTTCTGACTGAAAATTTGGGATTGATAAACAGTTGCACTAATATGCAATATATCTGTCATTTTGGCTTTATGTAGTTTGTATGAGTAGAAAGAGGTGCCAGGAATTGATATGCTACTGCATTGTAAGGCACACACTGATTAATTTGAATATGTGCTATTATAACGGGGGCTTTCACACTGATCTAAGATGCCTCAGTAAAATACAGTAGGGAATTTATCATGCCATATGACATTATGCTTACTTTTAATTAAGTTCAAAAACATATGGGCGAAGCATCTCATACATAAAATCACCTTTGCTTTACTTGCTAGGAAAAGATCTATAAAACATCTGTTGTTCTGAATAATATTTAATATAATGTGATTTTGATTTATTGCTTTGACCGAATCTCATTCTTTTTACCGTCTGTGGTGTGTGGTTTTTTTTTTTATAGGGCAACAATTTGTCAGTGGTAAATACATTTCACCAAAGTCTTGATTTCTTTTTTTTTTACGGTCTTGTTTCACGAAGACAAATTCAATCTGAGTACATATGCACTTGGCAGGACTAATATAGATCACAGGCTTATGCCTGCATTTGCCATGAGTCATTTGGTTTATGGTTTTCTGGCTCAAATGTAAAAAGCTGTCAACAGTGTTTTAAATTGGTCTTTGTTAATTAATGCAGCTTGAGGAGTTGTTCGTCAGGCATGTGTCCCTTTTGTTGCACTCTAACGTGTTCTACTCTGTGGGATGAAAAATGAGAAAAGCCAATTATGAGTCTTCATTTAGTGATCTCTCATAATCTGGGCACCGTACTATGGATGTGAGCCTACTGCATTGTTTTATATTTCCGTCTGTTGCAATGAACAGGAATGTATATTGGATTTTTTTTCAATTACATTTTTAATCAGGTTATTATTAAACATATGCATGTTTTGTTTCCTCTTATCCAAAGCAGGTAGAGCTTTAGGTTCCTTTTCACATGTTTTAATCGTGATTTTTTCTATTTTTTTTCTATAGTTTGGGAAAAGCTGCTGTTTACAGAGCTTCGTAGCTCAAACTGAAATGTACATCCAAGTGAATGAGTCAGATCAATTACTCATTTCTCTCTCTATTTCTTCTTCCTCTGTACAGCGCTGTCTGGGGTGTAAATCAGAAATGGAAGGTCTGAAAGGAGTAGAAAAAGAGTGTTTGCACACGGTTAAGGATCCAGTTCTTCTTCCTTCTTCTTCTTCTTCCTCCTTCTTCTTCTTCCTCCTTCTTCTTCTTCCTCCTTCTTCTTCTTCCTCCGTCTTCTTCTCCTTCCTTCCAAAAGAGTCAACTTGGGTAGAAGGGAAGTATCTCTTATGCAGCCTACTGACTGCACCAGATTGAAGCCTTAAAGGTACATGGTGCTCCTGGGAAATTAGGGCTAGCATGATTTCTTCTTGATTTTTTAGAAAGGAGCCAGGTCCTGCAGATTTACGCCCCTTCCACACAAGCATTGACAGGACATTGACATTGAAAAACTGACAGACGGAGCTGATTGGAGGCCTGATTTTAGTCTTTGGACAGCTAGATCTAAACGGACATGCGTTCATTTACATCTGGTTACCCCCAGCTCTGGCCAGGTCCAGAAAAACAAACAGATTAGAGTTCCATTTTGACGGACCTGACCTTGCCAGATCAGAGATAATCTGATGAAAACGAACTTCAGTAAATATGCGATTGCCCATAGACCAACATGAGTCCGGTAATTTCAGTTTTTCCTTCATGGAAAAATGGAGGAAAAAACTAGATGGACATGAATGTCACAATTTAGACATCGATTCTGATCAGCAGGGTATCTGTGCATGGATCCCCTGTGGATCGGAACTGTAGGGGTCCATCTGAAAGGGGTCTTATAGATCGCCAACTTAAATAAATTGATGAACACTTTTTCCCTAGTATCCTAATCTTCATGTTACTTGGTAGAGCTTAATCATCTCGTCATTTGAATCTATGCCTCCCATATGTAGCTTGTACTCATGTATGCAGAAAGGTTTTTGAACCAGGCCAGCTCTTCCCTGAATTTGCACTGAAGTATGTGGGTGGATAGATGAGAGGATGTAAACACACCGTTTATCTTTCCATTTAAGTGTCAAAAGACTTTTTTACTTCCCCCTTTTTAGTTTTGTGTTTACAAGTCTTTAAGGAAAGCCTTTGTGATTTGGCCACAAGCTATGGTTTAAGAAAAAGATGCCTAATAAATGGTACACTGGAGTATACATTGTTCTCATAGAGGTGGTATCCCTTATGAAATATTAGGTCTTGCATCATTCTTCTGATGCTACCCATATAAGATGGGCATCCAGGGAACTTCATCTGGCTATTTCCCCATTTTTCCCTCCCTTTGAAATCAAATGTGTAACCTGTGCCTTTCTCAAACAATTTGTACAGATTTACCCCATACCTGGCATTTTTACTGGTGATATACTGCTTCATATCAAGTCTGCCTTTGAAGTGGATGAGGAATTCGTTGATACAGATATTTTTCTATATGTGTATACCTTTTTGGTTTTGAGCGGCCTAATTTTGTGGAATCTATCATATGTTTGGTCCCTTCTGGAAGGGCACAAAGAATTGTCACTAAAATGCAAAATATCATTATGATTTGATATTATGTCCTGGGCTTGACGGATCGCATGTTCCTGTCACCTGATAAGCACTACCTGTCACCTGGGTAGAAAGTGCATGGAGTCAAATTGACCAATATCAGTATTGATCAGCACAGAATTTTCTTTGCAGCCCATACTCCTTTTCAGAGCCGTAGCTAGCTCCTTTTGCGATTGAGGCAAGAACCGAAAATTGTGCCCCCCAACAGACGTGTGATGTCACCCGACGCCACGCACACACAGCGTCATCTGACACCATGTGCCCCGCCTCCAGGATGGCGGTGTGCATGTGCAGAATTCGCTGGTGGGCATATCAAATAAAAATTTGTTTTGTTTGACAAAACTAATGAAAACATTTTTGGTTTCCGTTCATTTTGTCCAAAACACATTTTAAGTCTTTGCACATGTCTAATAATATGTGTGCATGAGCGTGAGTGTGTCGGGAGGTGTTTTTTACTATTTATTTTTCATTATCATTTAATTTTTTTAATGTTGGGGAGCTTCGGAGAAATATCAGGGATCTAAACAGAAATAGAAAAAGAAATTGAGGACACGGAGTTCTCAATCTCTTTTTCTGCAGCATCTGTTCTAAATTAATGGAAAGCACTCAGCACAGAGGCTGCCTATTCATTCAGAAACTGGTGATAGTAAAATATTTACTATCATCCAGTTATGAATGGGTAGAAGCCTCTAGAGTGAGTGCTTCCACCCATTGAGAAACTCATGAATGAACAAGAGCATTTCCTGTTCATTGACAACTGGGGACACATAGTACTAGTTGTTTACAAACATTGGGGTGATCACAGAGGATTGGTAAATATCACAGATTTTTACCGATTTTTACCGATCCTCCGCTCTGCCATCCTGAGCGCTGAATCCAGTGGGGGCAGAGGAGGGAGTGCTGAAGCCGGCGGGGGTGGAGGAAGGAGCGCTGTCACTTCAGGATGGCTGAGCGGTGAAAAGAGAGAGAGCCGCCAGATGTCAGATCCTGGCCGAGCGGATGTCTCTCCTCACCGTTCGGACATCTGGATGCAGCTCTCCATTTCTCCTCAGATTCCTGCTGTCTCTGCCCATAAAGGCGGATTCGAGGAGAAGCTGGAGCCTGTGCCGTACGCCACTCTTTTCCCTGCCGAGCCGTGGCTGTGTTGGCTGCCTGGCACCCCTGTTGCCATGGCGCTCTGTGCTCGCATGACTACAGGGGCGAGGGGCTACAGCCCTTCTCCTTTTAGTGGGCTGTCATTAGGAGTCTATCCCTAATGACAGTATAGCCACCATTTACCTAAACAGCCCCCTATCCCTCGGTAGAGTGGTAAATTACAGACCTGCACAGCTTCTTCAAACACTAAAAGAAGCAGTTTTGGATGCATTCATATAAAAAGACATACATTGGCCTGTGCATTTAGTTCTGTCTGGGAAAGCTATTGGCGTAATCACTGACTGCGGCGTCACTGCAAAGTGTTTTGTATTCTTTGTTCATTTTAGCAGGAAGAAAAGTAATTTTTTAGCTTTAATCAATTTCTGAGACACCCAGTGCTAGTGATCCATTTCTGTACTCCACTTTAGAGCTTGTCTGTGCTAAGCCGCACACAGGTCATCAATATAGAAAATATATATGACAATCTATTCATGAAATATAAATATATATGTGTGTGTGTGTGTGTGTGTGTGTGTGTGTAAAAATATCTGAGAAAGATGATATACTTCAGAAGCTTTTCCAAGTTTCATCAGTTTTATTTAAATGTATATTTAAAATTTGAATTTTTCAGGCTTTTATAACTTTAAATCGTTGAATAATTTAATATCAATAGTTTTTTATAGCATTATATTATTTAGTGGGACATAACACAAAATGATAAGCCTTTGGACATACAATGATTCTTTCCTGAGGCTGTTGAGCACGTCTTTGAAGTTACATAAATAGTGATAACACCCAAAGGATGATTTCACTTTTTCTGGAAACAAGTCTCTCATGTGCACAGATCATTCAAGAAAATCAGTGAATTTTTAAACATAGAAAGGGATCAGGAGAACACAGCAAAGAGAAGAATCCTAATTTAAGAAAAAGGAGTAGGTAAAGATAATGGAAAAAAATTATAGCAAATATAAGTAGAAAGAATGTGAGGGGCCCATTGAGATTACTATTATGACTGATTAATGGAGCTTACAAATGCAGGTAGCATTCGGCACTGACTATTAAGGACAACCATAGATGGTTAAGGGTGGTATTTAGATTTTGTGACCAAAAATTTGTGGACATCTAACCTACTATATGGGCAAAGCCGTGTGGACAGTCCTTCAAAATATTGGGCTCTGGTGCTTCCCGTGATGGGTACTTTTGGTGTAAGTTTGATGTGGAATTGGCATGGCCTGCACAGAGTCTTGACTTCAACCCTATTTAACACCTTTGAGATGCATTAGATTGCCAATCTTATCCAAAGTTAGAATCTGGAATTGGAAGGGGATGTCCAACAAGCTCATATAGGTGTGATGGGCAAATGCCCACAAACGTTTGGCCTGGCCACTGTGTAGTTAGTGAATAACGTTTGACTACCGTATCTCTATGACTTCATGTGTTGATTTGTACACTCAGGTGGTGTGTTGGCCTCATTGTCATCCTGGAATATGGGAACACTATGATAAAACTGGCTATGTACCATAGTATGTACCTAGCCCAATAAAATGACATTATGTTCCTTTGCTGTTGTAAAACCATGCAAAGCAACAACTCCCCAAGAAATACAATGTTGGTGGAGACTGGGTAACATAGATCCTGTTACAATCCTTGTAAAGCTTTACTATTTTGTCATTTGTCAACTGTCCAGATAAGTGTCTATCAATTAGTGAGTGTCAGCTTGCGATCACATTTCCTCATTGCTGCGCAGAGTCTAGTTTTGCATATGCTCTCATTGTGAGTTTGTTCCCTTTAAACATTAAATAAAATTGTAATTTGCATGATTGGTGCATCTGTAGTTAATGTTCTGTTTGTCTTATTTGGAATTCTGTTAGTTGCCATATTGTGCTAGGAAAACTCTCATATCAAAAATCTAATTGACATCATTCCTTTATAGCTATTCCTACTGCTGATTTACATTTGCAGCCTTGCTTGTAGTTGAGAATAAGTTACTTTCCAATTGAAATAAATATGTTACTTTCCAGATATGTCTAAAGCGTTGCTCCTGCAATAGTGAACACTGAATACTAGGGCTGCAGCTAACATCGATTAGTTAGCTGATTATTAACTTAAATTAATCGGATGAAATAAAAAAATTAATTCCGTAATTTATTTAAAATAAAATACACAAATGCCACATTACAGACATAAAGTTTACTGCAGAATAAATTCAAGGATTTAAAATAATGTGAATTGTAAAACTCTAAGCCAATATAATAAAATAACACACCCAAAAATGTTTTTCTATTTTTTTTTCAGTTAATTTAACTTTATTGTTTTTTTTATTTGTTTGCATTTTTTATGTTTATTTATTTAACTTGTTTCCTACTTTAAAAAAATTTTTTTAGTGTTTTAATTTTATGTCTCACGGTGTCTGCATGCGGGTGCACGCGTCCATATACTTACCGTGCGTCTCTCCTCGTCTCCCGGACGAAAATACAAACCGCGCATGGACCCGCCCCAAGATGCTTGCAGCCGCCGGAGGCATTTTCGGACGGGAGCGTGCGGTGAAGACACAGGTAAGTTTAAACCGCTTTTTAAAACATTGTTGGCATTTTTTATTTTAGTTTTTTTAATTTTTTTTAATATTTTTTGTATTTTTAATTTTAGTTTATTTAACTTTATTTTTGTAAACTTTTTTTTTTTTTTTACTTGCTGGGAGCAATTGCCAACCTGCTTTTGGATATTTCAAATTGCAGTAGCCAATAGCAGGTTGTCTATTTCTCCCAGCCTCTAGCTGCAGTGGAGGAACGGGGTGGAGCTAAAGCGGCACAGGGGAGGCTGAAACAACACAGGTGTGAAGTGCGGTTCTGTGGTCTGCGGTAAATGTAAAATAACACATTTTTCTCCAGTCCACTGCATGCCACTGGAGGTCACTGTACCCGAGTGCAATGTAAAGCGCTGCTGTATGGAGAAATAAGTGGAGTGTACACCTGCAGCTAGTGTGAATAAACTATTAAGGGGAATGTCGAGTGCCTGCAGCACTTAGTAGTGACCTAGGGGCTGGTGAGAGGAACCAGTAAGCGCAATGGGGTACACAGACGTTCCTACTCGCCACCCATCAGAGAGGTAATTACTGTAAAGCGAAAGGGTATGTTATTGTGATATTAATCTTGATACATTTTGAGATGACCATATCAGTATACTCATGTTATTTTTTTATTTTTTACAGTGGGTAATAAAGATTACTGTTACCACGCAGGTTATCAATTCAGTTAGGTGTGTATGTTTTTTTTAGATGCTAATTTGGCATTTGCATCAAGTATTTTTTTTTTTTTTAAGAGACCGTAACTTTCTGACTAAATCAAAGCAATAGCAGCCATATAGGACAACATTTTTTTTATATGAGTTCAGGTTTTAAAATGTGTGGTGTGCTTATGGCTTCCTTTTTTGTGTGATTATAATGTGCGTATGCGAGTCTATACATTGTCCATTGTTATTTTATAAATAAAACAGGGCCTAGCACTATTGCGGTTTTGCTTTCTTTTGATTTTTATTGGTACCTAGATTTTTTTTTTTTTTTTAAGAGACCGTAACTTTCTGACTAAATCAAAAGCAATAGCAGCCAGATAGGACAAACATTGTTTTAAAACAGGACCTAGCACTATTGCGGTTTTGCTTTCTTTTGACTTTTATTGGTACCTGGATTATGGGGAAGTGCAGATAAAAGGTGGATTAAACTGGAGGATTATTGCCACAGAGATCTCATAAAGTGCTTTTTACAATAGAAAGGTAAAAAGTCTGTTGAGTGACATGTCAGTTTTGGGAGTAGGGTGTGCACTCACATGGAAATGGATTAATAGTAAGTTTCACTGCTTATAAGAAAGACTAGATGTGTGTCCTGTCATATTGGGCCTTATCTATTGGGATTTATTGTATGTGATTATATTTTGTGATACAGGGGGGGGAATTTATCAAAACTGAAGCAGACAGAACCTGGAGCAGTTGCCCATAGTAACAAATCAGCTTCTCTCTTCAATTAGCTTAGTTAAGATTTCAAATTTAAAGTTGCCATGGCAACTGTTTCAAATTCCATCTGCTCCAGTTTTGACACATTCCCCTCACTGTGTTTACTTACATGCACTTTACTTCGATACTGGGGCAGTATCATTAATCGCAATATAGCTGTACGGGTTCAGTTGCACTGTCCTGGGATTACGATGTGACCTGTGATTTAGCAGTCATTTAATGTGAATTGGCACTTCCTCCACCACTTACAGGATCCAAAATACTCTTCTTAGTTGTATTTAAAAAGAAAAGAAAATCCCCAAACAACTATAACATAGACATTTACATCTTTAAAATGCAAATGTCAAATTTAAGAAAACATCACAAAACCACATTCATACCTTGAAAAGTTGTGCAACTGAATACAGCCTGAGTTTGACACAATTGCTTTAACACAGCATTTTACGCTAACATTGGTGGTGTGATTTTATATGCATATATGGAAGCATTACATTGTTTCATTTATGAAATGTGCATGTCAACGTTTTTGTTTTGATTTGTGAAGCAGTTAGCTATATTACTGAATTGGTTTTTGTTTCAAAACAGTGATTGAGTTGAAAAAAAAAACCTCACTAACAATTGTAATGTTTCTGGACATGCAGTAAATATTTGGAAATATCACATTTTGTAAAAAAAACACATTTTGTTGCCTTTTCTTTGTTGATATATTCACTTTGTAAGTATATTGCCTTTATGTTAAAATGCCTATTATTCCCTCTTTATATCTAGCCGGTGGTTTTAAGGTTGATATGGGCTACCCAAAAAAATTAATTTGGTAAAATATTTGCAGAATTTTTAATTTGAAGTGATGTACATCCTTCTACTAACTGCATTAATGTCCTTTAAACATTGGCTACGTGACAGGATGAAAAAAAATCTGTGTAATTACATTTTCATGACTTTCCCTGAAGCAGGCTTGGCAAGGGTAATCTTTATATTTATAGTGACAGGTTATCTTTAACCCAGCACGCCTCACTGAAAGTTTTTCCCCACTTGGTGCAGTTATAGCCATGATATGCATCTTACATTACAGGAATTTTACTCTAAAAAGGTATAGTATGGCTTAAAACAGTGGTTCCCAACCACGTTCCCAAGGGGATAATTTGGGAGTTGGGCAGTACAACACTTTAGAGCATCCTTTCTCAAACTTAACACACCCTTGAAGGAACTTTCAGGTCTCAGAGAACCCCTGCTAATAATTAAAGAAGAACTCCGGGGAAAATTATCATTAACCCTTGCAGTGGGGCTACCCCCACACTGCAAGGGTTAAATGCTCATTTGTGTCTAGGGAGGAAAATAAAAAAATTATACTCTCCCGATCCTCCAAGCCGGCTTGCTCTTAGACCAGTCCCTGGAGCCTCCCTCCCCGTCTGCTGCAGTAGTCTAAAATCCTGAAAATCATCACATTCTGTACACGGTGTGAGGACATTGAGGGATATTCCATCACTGCAGAAGAGGAGGAGACAGGCTGGAGGGAGTGCTGTCACAGCCAGCTGCCTGGAGGATTGGGTTAGTATAACTTTGTATTTTTCCTTAGACCAAAACAAGTAGTTAACCCTTTCAGTGCAGGGGTAGCCCCACTACAAGGGCTACTAATAGTTTTCCCTGGAGTTCTGCTTTACTATATCTACAGATCATGAGACCTAAGCAAAAACAGTAAGTTGTAGATATAAGAATAAATAAAATAAGGAATGTGTCACACTTAGCATAGTTTACACCCAGGGCTGCGCTACACAACAGTATTATTTTTAGTAATTATATTGAATTATAACAATTAATGATAATGGCTCAAAGGAAATACGTATAATGAAAATAGTAGTGCTCCCTAACATTGGGGGTCAGCCCAAAAATGACCCCTTACATTAATGGTCAGCGATTGAAGGACCCTTGTACACTGGCACTGAGTGGGAAGAATGTCCCTTACCAATAGTTGAAAAGATCATTAGTTTCAGTGGTTACTGTGCCGGAAGCAGAAACTGCTTGTTGCTGAAGTAACCCCTAGCAACCTCTGCGGAACCCTGGATGAGAAAGGCTGGGGTTAGAGTTTTTGGAAAGGGGGTATAGAGTAGATAACAGATAATGAGTTTAGTTGGTTAAAATCATGATGGATTGTAGAAAATATACTTGAGTTGGTTGACCCATCCTAGGTGGTATTTAAACACTAACTTTCGTAAAACATTATATACTTTAAAGAGAACATTTCAAAAGTAAAATGCAGGTAAAAGCAGTAAAAAAAATCAAGCATTTTAAATGTTTACTTGCAGTGTTTTTCCTTTTCATAGGGCATCATGCACACGGAATTAAAATACATGTGTTTTTAATGTGTTTGAAGGTAATTTCTAAACACACCTTGAAGCATGTAATGCTTTGCTATGACTGATTGCACACCTAGACATTTAGCAGCGTCTAGGGGAATTCGTTCTAGTGATTTGGTCAGCATAAAAATAGTTTATACTTCCCAGATAACTTCCTGTGTTTAACACAGGAGGGCCCTGTTTTAGTTTCCTGCAGAATCAGCTGGTCCCCTGAGCACTAGCTCTGATAGTCTGTTTAAAGATGGCTTTTTTCCCTTACAGGGTGCTATGGAGCCACCCTTGTGTGTGCTAGTAAGCTGTGTGTCTCAACACACACACACACACACACAGTAAGGCAATCTTGTGCTCCCCCCTCTCCTCCTTCCTCCTTCCATGCTAGTAGATGGGCAGGTGATGTTATACTGAACTGGAAGTTCAGAGAAGCCAATGTGAGAGAGGAGCAGCTGTTTGGAAACATGATGCCTGTAAGTGCATGGGTGAAAATATAATGAAATCCTTGCTGGGAATGTATACTTGAGTGATCTGAATTCATTATCGAAAAAGTATGGGGGTTTAATACTACTTGTTTTAAAATATCAGGAATGCCTTGTATACGTTAAATAGTTTAATGATATTGTTCACATTAGATTGCCTTTTATTTGTGCTAAACGAGTAAAGTAGTTTTCCAGCTGCAGTGAATTACATCTCAAAGGGCCGATAGCCAAGTGCAGCTACTGGTTGGTGTCCGCTGAGCTAGAGAAAAGCAAATTAATTCTCCATAATTCTGCCCCATGGTTCAACAAAATTAGAGCACATGTATGAAGGGTGGATTGAAACAGAATATGTTGCCTATACCAGTAAATTATGTTTAGCCTTGCAACTAAAACCAAGAATGGTTACTGGGGGTAACAGTTCCACTTCTGAATGTTTTTCAGCACTACAGCTCATTCAGTAATCACTAGTGATTTTACATGATAATATGAAAGGAGTTTAGCATTTCATTACTCCAGAAGCAATGTTAATTTTGAAAGCTAATTGTACATTGTGGCATGGAATATCAGGAGGTGTCTCACATCTGACAGCTACAATATAGATAATGCAAAAGAGCGAATGAAAAAGAAACTCCATTCACCTCCAACTCTGTTCACATTTCCAACAACCTTTATCACAACCTAGCGCCTTTAACATATAAACTATATACATCTTTTAAAACTGAACTCTGCTGTTTTGAGCACATCTGCCTTTATTCTCTGGGTGGGCCCAAATTGTTGTCAATCCTATACTCTAGGATGAATGCTCTGATGATCCTTAGCCTACATTCTTACCCTAATAAATGGGCAGTGGATCTTAACTTACGCTGGTCTGATGACAGCTGGAAGGAGGTGTGGGAAAATATCTCTAAATGCTCACTTAAAAGAGAACTATGGGGTAAATGTTTTTCCCCATAGTTCTCTTTAGGGTCACGGGAGGACTTACACTAGCATCCTCCCGTGACCCAAAGCTCAGTATAGCAAAACACATGACAAACACACTCATCAATTCGTCACCAGCTTTACAGCAAGGTGCACACGGAATGGGCTTTAAACTTTTTCCAAAGCTCAGTATATCGCGAGCTACAGCTCAAGGTCTACTGAGAGCGCCGCAGCCGGGACGGATCCCGACATTACTATCGAGATCCACCCAGCTGCGTGAGTGACAGCTGGCTTTGCCTATCTAGAGTCAGAGCCAGCTGTACCTGCCCCTCCATTCCTCCAGTCAGCGCTGGACTGACAGTGACTAACAGTCACGGCTGGTGACTGACAGTCACCGCTCTCTTCAGGGAGATGATCGAGAAGTGAGCGAGCGACGGTATGTGTTCGTTCACTTCCCGATCTATTGAGCCGACGTGTGACACGTCGGCTCGAACTATGAGGATGAGTGATTTTCACTCACCTCATAGTTCTCCTTTAATGTAACAAACTTGGAAGTGACTTATAAAGTCCTGTTCAGATTGGACTTAGTCCCCGCCCGTTTAGCAAAACTATTCCCAACCTAGTCTGATAAGTGCTTCTGTGGGTGCTCTTTTCCTAGAGACATGTTGCACACTTGGTGGTCTTGTCCATTTACTTCCCACTTTTGGACTAAGATCTAGCAATTGCTAACCCGCATGCAAATCCCTTAAGAGCCATCACAGGTTTTGTTACAAACAACGGTGCATGGTTCAACTAAATGCAAGGGTTCCCTGGCACATCAAATATTCCTATAGCCGAATTGAACTTAGCCGGGAACTGGAAAAAACTATTTATCCTTTACCGGGAATTCACCCAAAGATTGGACAAAATTATGCTAAATGAACAGTTAATATGCATTCTAGCTGATACTCATACTAAATGTTTCAATATTTGGGAGCCCTGGATATTAAACCAGCACCCTAACTTGGGTACCCTTCGATACCTATGACAGGGTTGGGCGTGTTACAAGAGGAGAGGGGGGATCTTACTAGGAACTGGTTATGGATATACTGGACTATAAAAGAACTAGCAGTGATACCGGCCATCTGATGGACCTTCTATCTGATTTTCTTTTCTATTTTTCTTTCTTAAAAATGCTGAATGAAAGTACAAAAAAAAACCATGGGGGCAAAAGATAATATACCTTTCTCCAGGTTCCTCCCGTGGCGCCTGGGTGGGGGTGATGTCATCCTCCTGCCTTGCTCTACCAGAGTGCTTGTAGAGACACACACAGTTTACTAGCACACACAAGGATGGCTTCATAGGACTCTGCAAGGGAAGGGAGCCACCTTAAAACAGGATATCAGGGCCAGTGCTCAGGAAACTAGCTCATTCTGCAGGAAACTAACACTTTTAACCATTTAGTAGCAGCATTCATTGTAAGTGCTTTCATCAGCATTTGAAATAGCTTAAACACATGTTTTACTTTAATATCACTAAATGTAAATGTTCCTGGCTTAAAGTATATTTCCCTTTTTGACGTAAAATTTGAGAAAACACCCCTATATGTTTTTTTATGTGTTCCTATTAACACAGCATACAGAAAAATATTTTGTTTTAGAGAATATTTCTTACCTTTTAGATGCAGCAGGCAATATTGCAGAATCCAGGTTTTTCTCAGCACCTTCACAGTGACCTGTTCTTATAGAAAGACTTTGCCGTGCTTTTGATGCATCTCACTGGTGTGAACAGAGCCCAGAAATACCACAAGGATACATTGGGTTGCATTTCAGGTGCAGACAAAAACTGTTTTGGTACGAATCTGGTCTGGACATGTTGTAAACAAGCCCTTAGGACTGAAATTTGAGGATTGTGTTTCTCTTCACTACCATACAATGAAGAAGCCCCTCACCACCCCTCCTAACATTACAAAGAAGGAGAAGCAAGTAGAAATGTTAACCTTTAAGAAGCCAAGAAACCCCAACCCAAGTAAAAGCAATTTAAACTGCAAGAAGCATTTTTTTTTAGCTTTCGCTATGTGAATGAGAACATGTAACAAATATAAAGTAAGTTTTATCCAAATTTGGCTACAGAAGTGGGAACACACTTTAAAATCTGTCTCTATCATATTGTACTGTATTAAATTACAATCTGTTCCAGTCACACCAATTTCTATCTTTTTAAAACATTGTTTTCTTTAAAAGCTTATCATAAATGCATTTAGCAGCCCAGGACCTAAGGATTTTACTGTATGGCCAGTGTTCAAAAACAGGGTCATTTCTAGGGACAAGTCTCTATAGACCGGGGCCACCACTGGAAATCAGATACAGCTGGCAGCTATTGTCATCAGGCCTTCAGGGATGGGCAAGGAGCAAGTACATATTTGCAGACTCTGAGGAAGCTTTTCATATAACATCTGAATAGCAGGCATCCTGTCTTTCCTCCCCTCAGGACTTGTGCATACTTATACGGTGCCTTGGATAAGAATTTACCCTTTTACTTGAACTTTTTTTTTAAATAGTTTGAAGTGTTTTAACCTGGAATTAAAAGGAGTCAAATTTGGCACTGTTCTAGACAGAATTACTATAATGTTGTAGCTAAAAAATATACATAGCTCCAAATTATTTACAAAAGAGATGACAAATCTTGATCCTATAACTATTCAACTTTGCCGGCAAACCACTAAATAAGCACTAGGGCAACCAGTTGCTTTCAGAAGTCCCATAATTAGTTGCGTGAGATCCTCCAGTGTGCGGTTAGTGTGCAAGTGTCACATAAGCTCATAATAAATAGACCTGTTTCTAGAAAACCCCAGAGTTTCATAGAGGAGATCTATGTACAAACAGCATCATGAAGACCAAGGAGCTATCAGAACAAGTCAGGGATAACATTTTGAAGAGACACCAGGGGTTGGGTTATTAAAAAATGCCGCAAACTGTAAACATCCTCAGGAGCACTGTTAAATCCCTTATTATAAGATGGAAAAAATATGGAACAATACAACTCTGCCCAGAGGGGGCCGTACATCTAAAACTACAACTTAGCAGCTAGGTAAGGAAGGCTTTAGTCAAAAAAGCAACCAAGGGACCAATAGAAAGGAGCTGCAGAAATCCCCCACTTAATGGGGGAAACTGGCTATGAGAGAGTTATAGCCCAGGCAGGTAAAGAGGAGATTATACATATCCTGGCATAATTCTATGTGAGACATATGTATGGCCTTTGAATAAGATCGATTGGAGACCCATTAAAGCGATTCTAGACCTATTCAGGTCTATTTATAAGGTGAGCTGCCCACTGAGAGGGTGAGCACCTGGGTGATAATTGG
Organism: Nanorana parkeri; assembly: GCF_000935625.1. Taxonomy (NCBI): domain Eukaryota; kingdom Metazoa; phylum Chordata; class Amphibia; order Anura; family Dicroglossidae; genus Nanorana; species Nanorana parkeri. Next base: position 275,072 of record NW_017306443.1, on the reverse strand, counting down.
AGTTGACGTATGGACTTTGTACAAAGAACTGTCACAGTGGAAGGATAAAGAGTGTGGTGCACTTGGGATAAATCTTGAGCACTATATACGTGTGATTCCACATTTGTGTATATTTGAACACAGAATATATGATTGAACTTTCCAGAGGACTATTATTTACAAGAAGATTGTGAACACTATTTTGATTGCATGTATTATTTAAGCACATATTTATTATAGAGATTTGTTTATGTATTGTTCTAGATGAAACGCAGCACATTCATTATAATTTAAGTATAATAGGTTTACAAACCATTTGCAATAGCCATTTGAAATTTGTGCTTCAGGTGCAAGCAGACAAATTGGTGACAGCCAATTTATGCATAGGCATAAACATAATTTTAACAGTCTCTGCATTGCTGTCTTAATTCCTAGCTACCAGTGGGCAACATGGGTTAGAGAGGGTTGCCTTTTTTATATAACTTTTGGTCGTTCGGCTTTAATTATCTTTTGCTTCACTATAAAAATCCATTTGAAATCCAGGATATATGACCACAAGCTACTGTACATGGTTTAATCTTTGGGCAATAGATTAGATATCTTTTTATTTCTTATCACAAAGATTATTTTTTTGTCCGAATATTAAAGTGTTTCTTAACTTTATGTCTGAAGGAGTTAAAATGTGGCAGTCATTGCAAGAATAGTAAATGTTCCAACAATGCACTTATGTCAGTGTAGTAGGAGGAAAATGTTAAATTAGAGGATTTCCTGTGACATGAATTACAGATGATTAAAACAAAGGGGCCGTGTTTTCTCCAACACGTTCAATATTTCGGGGCTTGTTTTTCTTAAAACATCATGGGTGGACACGTGCTGATGAAGCACAAAGGCCATTACCGTATGTGTTAATCTGGGTCTATTACAACTGACCTATAGTGAAACATAAACACACTTGTATTTTGCATTTAGCATAATAGCATGAAAAGATAATGAAATAACCCAGAAATGTATTGTTTTTCTGTAAAAAAAAAAGGTGATTGTGCAGCCCTCCAATGACCAGTGCCTCCTAATTGGTCACGTGGTCACTCCTGTTGGGTTGCTGACATTAAGATGGTGTCCAGACAGAGCCAATGACTGAGTGACTTTGCCAAATTTCTATCCCCGAGGTTCCCCAGTACTGGTCATGTGACCTGGCAACAAAGTAGTAAACTATAGTGTAATTACTAGTACTAGTAGCCTTTTCATTGTATTAATTTTCATTTGTTAGGCCTAGTTCCCACATGCTTTAGCTTGTAGATGCTAAACTGAAGGGTAATATGAACAATAAGGGAATTTTTTGATCCTTCATTGAATACATTTTTTCGCAGATATATGTGGAGCATTTAGGAATTGCATGCATCTTGTTCTATGGAGAGAATTAAGCTTGGTACACACAGTTATACATAGGACAGAGTCCTCCATCCATGCTAACAGCGTGGATGTACAAATCTCCTGCTGTGTACATTGTATTCTAACTGCGGTGCCGGCTGCTTTTAGAATACCTAAATAGTGTTTGATGCTAATTTGGCTGTCATCACTGTTTGACCAATAATATTCCGTCATGTACTTTCAGCAAAAGTCTATGTAATGATCAACTTCTGTCAAGGGGATAAGGCTACATTGAGATTGAATTTCGTCCAATGCTTGCTAAATTTTTATACACATAAATCAAGTATCAAAGGGCCCAGACATTTATAGCAAAGGCCGCTCTTCTTACAATTGAAGATATATAGCTTGTTTAGGTTTACCAAAGACAGGCAATATTGCAATTTGGACCAGAATGCTTGAAGTAGGGATCCACTGATACCGATAGTAGTATCGGTGCCGATACCGAGTATTTGGCGAGTACTTATACTTGCCCAAATGCTCCCAATGCTTATCCCGATACTGGAACTTCCGGTATCAGGAAGCCAGGCGGCGAGTCAGTACGCGATGCCCGGCTTCCTGATTGGCCAGGAAGCTGGCTCCATGCTCCCCCGTCACCAGGAGCTGGCTTCCCGGCCAATCAGGAAGCTGGGGGCGAGTAATGACTCATGGGCCTCAAGCAAGGTAGAAGACCGGTTGAGGATTATATAGCCGAATTTAAGAGATGGGCCAGAGAAACGGAGTGGAATAACATCAGCCTCCGAAATCAGTTCCGCTTAGGCCTCTCCGAGGCGTTGAAAGATGAGCTCGCACATGATTGCCCATTGATGAAATTCCTGTTTAAAATTATTTGGCTATGATGCAAGAGTCTCAAACTCCCCCTTAAGACTGGGAGTGACGCCTGAGACTCACGCCTGAGAAGCCAAAATCCCTTACACGCCATCACTCCCTCCCGCAGTTGCGCTCCAGTGCGACCGTTTACAGTAGACGTAACACCTCGTCACTTGGTGAGGGAAGCTGGCCAATCAGGAAGCCCGGGCGGCCAGTCATTAGCTGCCTCCCCCCTGCTTCCTGATTGCCCATCTGGTGACGAGCGAGCATAGAGTCGGCTTTCCGGCTAATCAGGAAGCCAGGGGCCGAGTCATTACACGCCGCCTGGCTTCCTTAACGGGACTTCCGGTATTCAGTATCGAGTAGCGAGTACCGAAAAAAATATCGGTACTCAATACCAAAAAAACGGTATCGGTGCATCCCTAGCTTGAAGTAGTCAATTTTTCATACATATGATTCTCTCCTGTCAACACTGAAGCCATACTTTCTTATGGTCATCTTACTGCAATGGGTACAATAGGATGTCCTATTCTTCAGGCATATAAACTTAATAATTTTGCAACTGAAAGTTTTGCTAAGAAAAGGTAAGATCCTCAGTTTGTAGATGTGCCCATAGTGTCTCAAGGATATTCAGTATATGGAAGTTTGTGGCTCTGAATAGGTAATATTTTGTAGGCAGCAATGTTCTATAGGTCTTTCATAGGAAGACGCATATCTTTCTGTCAAGGCTAGCTGCTACTGCATGTAGAACTCATGGTAAGGTTTAGATTCCGTAAAGCTGTTCCCACTAGGGCACTGCAGGACCTCTATAAATGGAGTGAGCCAGGAGTGTCAGTACTTAGTAAAAATAATTTGAGAACTGCTGTCCTAGAGCGTCTGATGGATGCTTCAAACTATCAACTATCAGTGTCAATCTAATTTTGAAGCTTTGAATAAAAGTAGCATCTGTTCAAGGTGATTGATAGGAAGGTCTTCAAGATTGCACAGGAAGAACATTATACTGACAAGTAAATTATTCAAATGTTTAAATTAGGTGAGGTCAAAATGTCCTGTACATTCACATTTCCCAAAAAAATGGGCTGAAAATCTCGGCTTATACTCGAGTATATACGGTATTATTCTGAAAAGATTCGACTGATGTATTCGATAATTTATTATAAAGACTTACAGAAAACCTTCTGTCAGTACTTCTTTAAATCGTTAAGTGCTATGCAAAGATCTACATTCATCTAAAGCTTTCTATTGCCTATTTTTCACTTGATTCTGATGGATTTATAATAAAGTACTTTTATTTCTTTATCGTAGCAAAGATATTAATAAATACTTTTTTTGCAGAGTTCTCTGTTCACCTAATGACTTTCTTGCCTCTTTGCACAATTCCCCTATCTCCTTCTATATATGTTTTGTTAAAGGACAACCCCATGCAGCTCAATAAAGTATGGATTGTACAAATGAGTATAAGATGTGTGCTAAACTCATATTAACTTTTCAAAATCTCTGAAATTATGTGTGAAAGTTTTTGTGCAAGTAACCTTCAGGACCATAGCTGTATTTACACACGACATTGCCCTAGGCATATATGAATTGGGATGCCTTTTTGCCTAGGCTTCACTTCTGTTGTCACAAGTCATGAAGGTGGTTATTATGGTAAAAATGGAAGAGGCAACTGATACAAGCAAACACCAAAACACATGGTTGAAATACATGCCTGTGTAAAGGATAACTGCACTTTCACCTGTAACGGGTTACACATTTTGACCAAGACTTATAGGGTTATTCACACAGCTAGCTGAAGGATCAGCCATAGCTCTGGCTGATCCTTCGGCTAGCTTCGGCCGCCTGAGCCCTTCGGTTCAGTAAAACTAAAGGGCTGCTGTACGGGCTGCTCATTATAGCCCGCACAGCTCCCGAAGTTAGCCGAGAGGTATGTGGCACATGCCACATAGCCGAGGTGAAACCCGAAGCGGGCCGAGTGGCCTGCCATTGGCCGCCCGAAAGCCTCGTAACTGACAGCTGGGCGGAGCCGTGATCTTATGGCTGGCTCCGGTCAGTTGCATTGACAGTTCAGCATCCCCTGGTTACCAGGTAACCAGGGGACGCTGAACTGTCATTACAATGACAACTCGGCCGAGCCGAATGCTAGTCACTCACTGACGTTCGGCCCCTATGAGAATAGGCCGAACGGCAGCGAGTAGCCTGCCGGAGGTTCGGCTTAGCCGTTCTAGAGGTTGGATCGGCTGAGTCGAACTCCTTCTGCACTTCGGCTCAGCCGAACACGCTGAGCATGCTTGGCTGAACCGAAGCAAGCCGATGTACGGCTGATTTCAGCCGTTGTACAGCTGAAATCAGCCGTACAAGCCTGAAATGAATAGCCGAACAGCGTTCGGCTCACTTCACTTCAGGTCGGTTATTCACTCGGCTGCCTTCGGCAGCTTTGTGAATAACCCTTTTAGTCTTGTTCACAGCATTAGTAGTATTAGGAAATGCACTTTAAAAAAGTGGATACTAACACATACGTACGATATTTATCTTTCGGTACTCGCCGATACTGAGTACCGATACCAGTACTTCCGGTAGCATGGAGTCATTGCCCACCACCCGACTTCCTGATTGCCCGGAAAACCAGCTCTATGTTCTCTCGCGGCACTGCCGGTCAGAGAAAAACTTCCTCTGACTGGAAGTTCTGGTGTCGGGGGGTAAGTATCAGAGCCTTTGGGCGAATACTAGTACTAGTATCGATATCGGTGCATCCTTAGTAACAACTTTCTGCCAACTGTATGCATTATCATATTGTCACATGCGCCCCTGGTGGAGAATACAAGCACCAGAGCCAACATATATGCTCAGACATGGACCATCAATGTCACTATGAGGAAGCCAGTCCAGAGCAATGATTTGCATCTGATGCCGGAGCAAGTGCTTATGTAGGCAGAAAGTAGATGACAAAGGCTGGAGAAGATCAGCAACACTGAGATGACAAAATGGTGAAAATTGTATGATATTGGAAAGATAAAAAACGCTGGCAGTTGTGTATGATATACAGTAGTTTATCATACTAAATGTAATCAAGTTAGAGTTGATATCTACTTTAAAGCCCCACTTGAACTTTCAGTTTAAATTAGCTAAATACTGTTTGCATCAAAACAAATAGATGTTCAATGTCTTGCAGTTAAAGTGACATTAAAGGCTCATTTTGTCTCTCCTAATTCTGCTGTAAGTACTCCCCTTATGTGATGCCTCTTGCTGCGAACATCTTCTACCCTCCAGTCGTTTTCAGCAGTCTCCTACACGCTGGTGCGCTCTCTGATCCAGCGATGACTCCTATTTCTTCCTGTGTCTTATAGAGTCTGTCCTACATGCATGCTCCCGGCGTGCGTTCATTCACTTACACTGTGTCACTCCTCTTCTCCCCTCCAGTGATATCAAGTGCGTCAGCACACATTATCCTGCACGGCCTTTCAGGAAGCTGTGTTCTGCAGCCGGGAGCGAGCGGCACAGACACACGTAAATTATTACATATTTGGCCACTTTTTTATTTTTTTAAATGTTGGGGCATATATCTACTGCTAGCTAGCAGTAGATATATGTAAAAAAAAAATGGAGACTTTAATACCACTTTAATTTTGTTTTCCAAACAGCTCTAGCATGAGTAGAAATTCCTATCCACTGCAAGCATGCTGTAGAGTGGGACCCTTGCTCTCTGTGTGGAAGCAGTAGTCTCTTTGCAGGGATCCAACACGCCCACTGCAAAGCTAGCTCTTTCCAATCAGCAGGGAGCTAACGCTTTGCTGATTTCATAGCTATAGCTCTGCCTCAGCAGGGTGCATGTCCGTCCTCTGCACAGAGACTACTGCTTTCACACAAGAGCAAGGATCCCACTCTGTAGGTGCTGGCAGGGTACTGACTTTTCTACACAGGCTGTGAATACTTTCTAAGGAAAACAAACACCATTTTGATCGGTTTTGATCTACCCGACCTGTATTAAGCTGATAAAAATGAAAAGTTCAGTTGGACTTGCTATCTAGACAACAGAAAAATACATTTATATTCAAAAGAATAATGGGGGCTTCACATTTTTTAAGAATACATTTGGTTATTTTTGTTAACTGCCTTGAGTTCAGCTTTTTATCTCTCAATAGCAGGGTTAAACTACCCATGTATCCCATGCCTCAGTGCGAGTAAGATCAAGGTCCACTTTTCATAAAACATTAGAGAGTAGGAATATATACATATATAGCAATACCCCATCCCCATGGTTGACCTGGGTGATGGAATTTCATGAATTACGCTCTACAAGCTTTCTTCAGTGTCAGGCACAATTAAGCAAAGACAAATCCTGAGGATTAAGTACCTTTAATTCCACACTCACACAATATATCTTAAATTAAAGGCTCGTTCAGTGTTTGTTTCTGTTGATTTAGGATGTTAATAGGTCAGTCGTCATTTATTATTTCATTTACTCACTGGTGTGTGGTTGGGCAGGGCTCCAACTTCATAATGTAGTACTTGTTGAGTGATCATTAGATTTATTGCAGCCACAGTTTGGAGATTAGTGTGCTTGCTCGCTCTTTTCAGTTTACAATTGGATGTCGGCGTTTCTAATGCTCTTACAACAGGTTTCTAAGCCTAAGCAGAAGAAATTTGGTGTGACTTTTATCTATCCGTGAATCTGGTAATATTATTAAAAGATTAGCTAAAATAGAAAAAAGATCTAACCTTTGTCCAGCATTCTGCTTGAAAATGAATGGTAAGGGTAGGTATTTCCACTGCCTTGCTTATATTTGTGCTTTTATCCAATGACCTATACTAAAAACATTGTCATATAAATACATTGGGGGGGATTTATCAAAGCACTTGCTTCAGTTTTAGCCTCTTAGATAATTTTTTAAAATATGCAAATCTGTCTTTCAACATGTGCCCCTGTTTTCACCTGAGCTTATACTACTTTTCCAACTGCACGTGTTTTGCACCTGTTTTCATCAGAGCTTGCTCTACTTTTCCAACTGCACGTGCTTTGCACCTGTTTTCATCAGAGCTTACACTACTTTTTCAACTGCACGTGTTTTCTTCAGAGCTTGCACTTCTTTTTCAGTTGCATGTTTTTTGCACCTTTTTTGCACGTGTTTTCATCTGCACTTGTTCTGGGCTGTATAAAACTGGAGCATCACCTAAGAAAACAATCACAACTTAAGAAGTTCCCATGATCACTTCTTCAAGAAGCGACAGTTAAGCATTTTGCCTGGAGTTACAAGTCTTCTTTCCTGGAGTCTATGAAACCTTATTTATTAACAACATTACACTAGCATCATAAATCTGGTGCAAATATATTCCGTGCAAGTTCAAACACTCGCAATTGTTATGATAAATTCCCCCCATTGTGTGTGAAAAGAGAACCTATTGAATTAAAGGAGAACTATGGGGTCAGTGTTTTTCCCCATAGTTCTCCTTAGGGTAACGGGAGGACACAAACTAGCGTCCTCCCGTTACCCTAAGCTCAGTATACTGAGACGCGGCAGCCGGAGCGGATCCCGACGTAGATGACAGCTGGCTCTGCCTATCTAGAGGCAGAGCCAGCTGTACCCGCCCCCTCCCCCGTCCGTTCCGCCAGTCAGCGCTGGCAGATCGGAGCGGGGAGAGGGGAATCCAGCCCCTCCCCCTGTCACGGCAGAGAGCGGTGACAGGATCGAGAGGTGAGCGAACCTGGTATGTGTTCGCTCACCTCCCGATCTACTGAGCAGACCTGTGACAGTCTCATTGTCACAGGTCGGCTAGAACTATGAGGTGAGTGGAAATCACTCATCTCATAGTTCTCCTTTAAGTTCACCTTTGTTTTGGACCATCTTGCCATCATTTGTCTAGTGCTTGTTGTTTAGGGCAAAAACAACAAGCACTAGACAGCTATCTATATACAAAAAGTGTATTTCCACTTTTGCAGCCAAATTGGGATAACAGTTAATTTATAATTGTCCCATTCACATTGCATAAGCTATAAAAATATTTTTAAAAGTGCTTCTTCCAGTATAAATTTTACTTGGGTTAGGGTTTCTTGGCTTCTTAAGAGTTTAAATTTCTACTTATCCTTCTTTGTAATGTTGGGATGGGCCTAGAGGGGTTAAAGAATTACAACCCTGTCTTCTGCATTGTATGTAAATTAGGTTGATGAGAGAAGCACAATCCTCAATCTTCAGTCCTAAGTTTTTCTATAAGGATAAATCACTGTGAAGGTGCTGAGAAAAACTTGGATTCAGCCATGTTGTCTGCTGCAACCAAACATTTAAAAGACAAGATGTGTATATAT
>NW_017306443.1:262877-266430 GCF_000935625.1 Nanorana parkeri | reverse complement strand
TATATATATATTTTTTTTTTGGTATTCTTTGTGAATGGGAACACATAAACGTATAGAGGGGTTCTCTTAAATTTGATTGCCAAAGTGGAAAAACACTTTAGGTGTAAAGTTAATAAGTGTGATAGGTCTAAGGCAAAACTTTAAAATGTTGCATGCATCAAATATATTCATATTTAGTTCCAGCTTTATCAATCAGCTCTTTTTTAAAGAAGCTTTTTTATTAGAACGGTACAAATGTTTGCTGTGATTTTAACATAAGTCTTTCGGGTATATTTGTATTGTTTTGAATTGCAGTAATGACTTGCTTTGAAAGTTGTCCATCACTTTCAACAACTTCCTGGATTAATGTGATGCAATTTCAATTTCTCAGGAGTACATATCCCATCATGCATTGCTTCCAGCAAGCAATGATGGTAATGTTACATTCTTCAAACGTTGAGTTGTAGTTCAGGCTCTGTGAGAGTTGTAAACATAAGAAAGTGTATATTTACAGGACTGAGTGAAATTGTGACACTTCATTGAGGAAGTACATCCTATGGGCATCTTCAATAAGTAAATTTACAAAGTTCTGGATGGATATGCTTATTAGGAGTGGGATAGAACTTATGGAAATTCAACATCGAAATACATATTTATTTCTAGTTTTTAATCATAGATACCCTTAATAAAAATTAATATTTTTTTGCAATGGGGAGGTGAATTTTTCTCCCTCGTCTGTATCGGTGGCTACCATGTTTGTCACATTCCACAGAAGAAAAAGGGCTCAAAGTACAGGAATGCTAGAGCAACAGGCAAAATTTCTTTTCATATCCGTGAACTCTGTGTGACACTATTCCATAGGTCAGTGTACTCTTGGTTCATGACTTTTCATTCAGTAATGACCTTATCATTTATAGTGTACAATAGGGCTGCGACTAACTGTTATTTTCTTAATTGATTAGTTGGCCGATTATTATTTCGATTAATTGGATAAAAAAAAATACCATCTTGTATTTAAAATAAAATACACAAATGCAGTGTTACAAACATGCACAATGTTTTGCAATTGCACTGCACTGGAATGCACAGCATTGTGGTACTGCGTGTTCCGGTGCGGACAATCGCATTGCAGGCGGGAGGCGCATTTGGGGTGCCATTGAAATGAATGGCACCGCAGCGCACCTCCCACAGCAGAATCTGTTACTCTGAAACCGAAAATTACTTTTTTCCTACCTTTTTTCGTTTTTGTTTTATTATAAGGTGGGCTTTTCAACTTTTACAAAAAATATTTTATAAATCATTTTTTAATTATTTTATTTTTATCGTATTTATTTCTTTTTATTTTACTGTTAGAGGCTTTGGGGAAATATCGGGTCCAAACAGAGAATCATTGACAATGATCAAATAGTTGTTTCAGCCCTAGTGTACAGTATATTATAGTGTACCTAAACCCAAGAACCAAAACTAAAGATATATTTTTTCAGTTTAGCAGACTTTAAATATGGTGGCTGCAAACGTTTTCTGTATTTCTGGCCCTTTTCTTTATTTTGACTTGTTGATAGTGCCAGTAACACATTTCCAGTCCTTGGGTGACCGTGCACAAGAATTTGTTACAACTACAGAACACCTTTCCCTCGTGTCATCTCCATAACAGGAAGTGTAAAGTACCTATGTATTTATTCTTCAAATACATTTCTGTCTACATTAAATCCTCAGTCTAGGTTGTATATGGGGCCCTTAAAGAAGAACTCAAGGAATTTTATATTAATCCCTGCACTGCAAGGGTTACATGCGTGTTTGTGTTTAGGTTATACACACCGAAGCTCCAAGCCGGCCATCTGTCACAGTGCTCCTTCCAGCCTGTTTCCCCCTCCTTGCAGCATTGGAATGTTCCTCATCATCCTCACTTATATACACTGTGTAAAGTAAGTGATTATTTATGGGGCCTAAGATTGCTGCAGAGGAGGGGGAGAGACATTGGAAGGACCGTTCTAAGAAGAAGCCGGTTTGGAGCTTTGGGTGAGTCTAACTTTTTTTCTTTAACCTAGACACAAACAAGCACTTAACCCTTGCAGTGCGGGAGTAGCCAGACTGTAAGGGGTTAATACAAAAAAAATCCTGAAGTTCTTTTTTTACTTTTTTCCATGTTGGCATTGATGTAGAACTATGGAAAACAGCACTAATGCAGCGATGTTTGCTTTTTGAGTTTATTACCTGTAGATCCTGCCAGGAAAGATCCATGGATTTCCAATTCCTTTAGGCTTCATTCATACTTGCCACTTGCATTTTTGTCCCCTATAAGCAGAGGCAAATCTGTCAGGCTAGATGCTGTGTTTATGCTTCTATAAATGCAATAAACATTATATGTGTTTATGTACGTTTACATGCATTTTGTTTGTATGCATCTGGTACCAAATATCACCAAAATGTGTTTACATGTGTTTTGGTGTGTTTGGAGGTACAAATTGATTCCTTGATGCACCTGACTTTTTGAGAACGCAGATAAACGGACTGCAGATAAACTCATTTAAACACAAGCTGTTAAATTCCAGTTGCGTATGTGCTAACTCATTTAAATCAGAAATCATTAAATAGCTAGGCCAATGCCTAGAGGGGAGGGCTAATTTACTCAATAATCTTAAACAAATAAGCATGCCATTCATTTCCAATTTGCTGGATCAGGATAAACTGGATGTCCTTCCTGCACTCAAGGTTACACAATGGTCAGAGTGAACTATGCCAAATCAATACAGAGAGTTAGAAATGCAATGTCCACACCACTCAAATCACATATGTATATTGTTTCTATGAATGCTTGTCCTTAGTGAATACATAAAACTCAATAAAACATGTTTTACATACAGTATGTCGGTACGCATGAAGTGCACAAATCATATTCAAATATTTTATCATTCGATCAATTGTCAATATTGGTCACCTATGGAAAACATATAAGAACTGCGCCGTCTTCAGCTACCATGCCCATGGAACAAAGCTGGAAAATGCTAGCTTAGGGCTCTTTAGGGCACACCGGCGCCAGCCCCCATACACCGTAAATGATTACATATTCCTGGCAGCATACTCATTGGCTGTACGATATTGTTGGTGGGTATAAGCCAGCACTACATAAACCCATGCATGTGCATGGGCTTAAAACCTCGGATGCAGACTGGTTGCGAATGGATGGGTTACAGTCTAAAACTATATGATTTACTAAAGGCAAATAGGCGTTGCAAGGGAATCTGAGGTAAAATTTCACTCTGCAAAGAATACCTAATCAAACATTTTTAGTTTTTTTTCCAAAAAATGCTTGCACATGATTAGATAATGGAAGTCAGGAGAGCTGCACCTCATTCACTAAGCTAAAAGATATTTCCCTTGCAAAGTGAACAGCCGTATTGCCTTTAGCAAATCAACCCCAATATCTCCATCTTACTACCCTTCTGAATGGGTAGGATTGCCCCCTTATTAAGGCTTCATTCACACCATGTGTGATTAGATGCTTTTATATGCATGAAAAAAGCTTTTGTAAATATACTGTATGTATGTGTGTGTGTGTGTGTATATATATATA
>NW_017306443.1:239011-262637 GCF_000935625.1 Nanorana parkeri | reverse complement strand
TGAGAAGCTGATATACAGTGATGTACAGGTATGCCACTGTGTGACTTGCAGTGTAATTACATAACTTACTAGACATTCATAGATTTGCTGTCTTACCATATAAACACATTGGGGGGAATTCTTAAAAACTGGAGCAGACAAAATCTTATGCAGTTGCCCATAGTAACCAATCAGTTTCCCTTTTCTTTTTGTTCAGTTAAGCATTTTCTACTTCTTACTAAATGGGGCAATATGCAACAAGTTTATATAGCTTAGTACAGTGTTGCAGGTACAACACCCTTCAAAAGTATGCAAAATCTTGAGGCATCCCAGTATAAAATGTAAAAAAACATAAATGTAAAAAAAAGGTTGTGTGGATTTTAAGGGGGGACCCCATGCAGAAATTCCCTTTCACATCAGAGTCCTAGTTCAAATCAGGAGCCCCCCCCCCTTCTCATCAGAGCCCTCTCTCCTTTCAAATCAGACTCCCACTTCACATCAGAAGCCCTCCCCCTTCACATCAAGCAACCTCTTCACATCAGTAGCCCAACTTTACACCAGAAGCCCCTCTTTACATCAAAAGACCTCTTCACATCAGAAGCCCCCCTTCATATCAGGAGCCCTCTTCCCATCAGGACCCCGTTTCACATCAGAAGCCTCGCTTCACACCAGAAGCCCCCCTTTCACATCAGAAGCCCCTCTACACAACAGCTGCCCCCCTTCATATCAGGAGCCCTCTGCACATCAGAAGCCCCTCTTCACACCAGACACCCCCTTCACACCAGACGACCCGCTTCACATCAAGAGACTTCTTCACATCAGAAGCCCCCCTTCACTTCAGAAGCCCCTCTTCACGCCAGAAGCCCCACTTCACGTCAGAAGCCCTCTTCACACCAGAATCCTCCCTTCATATCAGGAGTACTTTTCACATCAGAAGCCCCCCCCTTCACCTCAAGCAACCTCTTCACACCAGAAGCCCCCTTCACATCAGGAAACCTCTTCACATCAGAGGCCCCCTTTCACATCAGAGTTCCCTCTTCACATCAGATTCCTCAGTCATCTCTTCATATCAGAGTTTTGCCATCTCAACATTTCAAGGCACCCCTGAGGAAGTCCGAAGGCAACCCGGGTAGCCACAGCACTATGGTGGAGAAAAGCTGCCCTAGAATGCCCCCCTTTAACATTAGAAGCCCCCTACACACAAACAAGCCCCGCCCTTCACATCAAGTGACCTCTTGAAATCAGAAGCCCCTCTTCTCACCAGAAGCCACCCTTTATATCAGGAGCCCCCCTTCACACCAGGAGACTCCTTCACATCAGAAGCCTGTCTTCAAATCAGAGGCCCCCCTTTCACATCAGAAGCCCCCCTTCACATCAAGAGACCTCTTCACATCAGAAGCCCCCCTTCACGCCAGAAGCCCCTCTTTATACCAGAAGATCACTTCTGATGTGATGAGTGCTCCTGATATGACGGGTCGCACTCATCACATCAGAAGCCCCTCTTAAAACCAGGAGCCCCCCTTCATATCAGGAACCCCCTTCACATCAGAAGCCCCTCTTTGCATCAGGAGCCCTCTTCACATCAGAAGTCCCTCTTCACACCAGGAGCCCTCTTCACATCAGAAGCCCCTCTACACACCAGAAGCCCCCGTTCATATCAAGAGACCTTTCACATCTGAACCTTCACATTCGAGTTCAGCTTTAAATGAACTTTAATGGCAAAGTTAATTTAAATTACTTTGCAGAGATCTGTTTTCACTTTTACTTGAGTCTGTTATCTGTTTCTGTTAAATCTTGTAAAAATAAATAAAATAAATTAAAGTGTCTGATTTTGACAGGTTAAATGACCAGGTGCATGTGGCATTGCAATGATCCAGCACTTAAGAGATGTAAACGAGGAATTAAGCATAAAGAATATATTAGAAGCAGCTTAAGGCTCCATTCACATATAGCGTTTGCGCTCCCTGCACAGTTGAGAATCTTTACATCTGTACGGATTCCATTCGTTTGCAGCTATTGCTATAGCCGCGAATTTTGTGGGATGCGTGGTTTTGTACCACGCGGTCCCCACAATAGTCCGAACAATGCACATTAAAATGCATTGTGTTTTATGTTTAGAGCGGTTCTGCAGAAACCGCTCATTTGTGAATGGCGCCTTACTGCATTAGATCTTCAACTCTCTTCACATCTGAAGAGATTTGCCATATTACATACAAGAGATGGCACATTGTTGGACTGAAGACTCTGTGTATAATGCCGCCAAAGAAGAATCAATCCAATAAAAAGTACAATAAAGGTTCTGGTAATTCCTGGTCTGTTGTTGAAAGTGCAGTTCAAACAAAGTTGTTGTGAGGTCACATAAAGCATGTGACCCCACATTTGTATAGTAGATAGGCTCTTTTCCTTACAGTTTTAAGATAATGCAATAAATGCTAACGCTTGACAACACCGCCTGGAAGAACAGAATTTATATATACTATATATCTATGTGTCAAATTGATGGCTAGTAAGAGTTTCATCATGGCCTTCAACAAAGAGGTCCACTCTATCTGATTACATTATTGCCAAGCAATTATAGCTTCTATTTCAAGACAGATTTTAAATGCAGTTGATCTAATAAAATAATAATTAGTTGTGACCTTCTTCGGCTGATCTGTAATAATCAGCTGCAATTTCCGCTGCTGAAAAGCTTGAATAATGTGTAATATAGACATAATGAGAAAATGAATGTTTAATTCCATCACTTGAAATGCAGAAACTTCTGACAGAGGTATTCTAATACAACTAGGCTTTGTGTAACCCGCAGATGCTGCAGTGCCGTCCGTCCGTTTTTTTACTACGGGCGGACGGCAAGAGGTTAAATAAAAAGATTAAAACATTTATTGTACCTTTTGTCGCTAGCCAATGTGGCTTCACAATTTCCCTCAATTTCCTCATCTATGCTAAATAGCATGTATGGGGAAATCCACCCACCAAGCTAATGTATTCTGACGGTGTACCATTATCAGAATACCTTGACCGTGATTGCAGCTGATTGGCCATAGTCACTGTTCAGCTGCAGTCCCTGTGACCAAAATTTGACCAGTGTATGGCCAGCATAAGAATGGAATTTAGAGTTCAAACTGAACTCCGGTAACTACACGAGAACTACCTTTGCATTGCCCCCCAGCACTGCAAGGGTTAAATGCTTGTTAAGTCTAGGGGTATAGGAATAAGCTGTAATACCTACCACATTCCTCACTCCTCTTCAGAGCTCACCTCTTCTCCCCAGCGCTCAGGATTGTGGGTGGGCTCTCGCCATCCTTCTGTACAATGCATTGAATGTGTTCACGTCAGCATGCAAATGGCGGTCAGAGCGCCTTAGAGAGGAGGTTTCAGGGGACCGGTCTCCAGCAGGGAATGTGAATACAAGTAGTTTTCTGATTGGAAGAGGGGCAGTGACGTCACAATCCGCCCCTCGTCCAATCAAAGAACACCTTGTATTTATTGATAACTACACTAGCCTATCTCTGAATTGCCACTATGCCGAGTGAGGGAAGTTGCTCAGCTCAGCATCAGAGAGAACCCTGAAAATCGCTGTGCAGCTCTACAACAACCCTTTGGGCTGCTTAGGTATGACCTATGCATACTTACATTGGACCAAGCTGCATCAAAGTAAGTATGCATAAAAAGTTATACCTGGAGTTCAGCTTTGAAGTCGAACTCCAGGGAAACGGCTATATACACAGATGAAATACATAGATGGGAGCTGTTTTACCTGCTAAAGGATTTGTAGTTCTGTCCATCCGGTCCTGTGGTTTAAACAGCCCCAACAGACACCACAGCCCTTTCTGGCAAGAAAGAAGATTTAATATTGATCTGCTGAAGTTACATTAAACATACAGGCTTCGTCCCCTCCCCAGACTGGGGCTGGACAAAAAGAAAAAGAAGTAGCAGACTGATGAGCTTATCTGTTTGTCACTCTGCTCACATCTGCTACCCGCATGTTCTTTGTTAGCACATGTGCACTCCAGCACAGCTAATTGGCTTATTTTGCTGTTCGTTCTTCCCCCAGTCTGAGGTCTGCTGTAGAAGGACTTTACATTGATATAATGTATGCCTGGAGTTGAGCTTTAAAATTTGGAGTTTTGCTAGCATATGATTTCATAAATAAATCTTTATCATATCCACTTTCAGCTAACTGAACTTTATATTTAGAGAGCTCTTCCATTAGAAACTGTTGGGATGTATAGTTATGATTCTAGTGGGGCAATCATTTGATTAACAATGAAAGTCAGGATAACTTGCAGGTAGCCTAAGTGGGTTAGGAAACTGATTTGCTCATCATATACAAGGTTATTCACTAAAGGGTGAAGAGTATGGAGAAGGCACTAGAAGTGAACAATCTAGGACAACATAGCTGATTATAAAACATTCTCCAATTCAGTTCACTTTCCAGTTCAGCTACGTTCCCCTAGATTGTTCACTTCTCCTGCCTTCTCCAAACTCTTCACTCTTTAGTGAATAACCCTGTTAGTGTTCTTCATCTTTATGGAAGGACCCATATTCATGTGATACTTATCAGACCCGTTCTGTCTTTGAGGCATCGAACACCAAATTGTCAGAGGCAGGGAAAAGTGTCACGTCTTTCCTCATACCCTTTTATTTTTTTATGGGGGGGCTGAAATCAGATTGGTTGGCAGAGAAGCAGGTACTATATGGTTTATCTGTAAAGCTTACTTTATATTCATTTTATACCGGTGCCGTGACAGTTATCAGAGTGTTCCATATAATTTTATAACTGCTCCTATTTATGATCAGTGTGATAGCTGTGTGTTACATCTAATAGGTCGTCTAATGAGAATAACTACTACATAGGACACATGATGTACTCCAATAATATCACATTTCTATCTACCTTAAAGAGCGAGCAATTTAAAAGATAATTTCTCTCTGGTTTTTTTCATTGTGAAGCAGCAAATATTGTAGATATAGTTCTAGGACATGGATACATTAATAAGTAGCTGCTGCTTCAATAATAAAAAACTTGAGATTCTTAGAATCTTATTGTATGCAAGTGACCTTTAATGTACAGGGCTGTTCCTTAAACTGCATACATGTCATCTGATCCTACATTCAAGTCTGGGCTTGTCCATAGTAGTCAAATGCTAGCATTATCTATCTATCTATCTATCTATCTATCTATCTATCTATCTATCTATCTATCTATCTATCTATCAATCTATACAAAACCGAAAATGACTTTTTTTTCATATTTTTTTTTTATTATTTGTATTTATTTATTTATTTGTATTTTACGTTGAGACAAATGGATGACCAAAATTGAAGAATTGTACTTATACTTGTGATGATGGCAACTTCTGCAAAGGAGACCAGGGGCACTCAGTAGAATACCTAGGGCATGTCCCTTCGGTGCCAGGGTCTAGCAACACCCCTGAATATATGTGTTCAGGCATACAAGTTATTTGAATCTGAAGCATTGGAAAGGGCACCCTACAGCTTCTTTCTAGTGTAATGATAGGTGCAGAGCTTAATTTCTCCATAGCATACAGTAAAGCAATATTAAACTCTTAATTGTTTTTCAGTAATACATCTGGAATAAACAAATATACATTGCCCAGCAAAGTATTTCCAAACAGCTGTCTCCAACACTCTCAGCTTCACTTCCCTGAACTTCCTGTCAAATACAGGAACACAAGGTACTGAGCCTGTCCACCTACTAGCTTGGAGAAGGAGAGAGAGGAATGTCTTGCCTTGTTGAGCCTGTGTGTTTGTAGAGACAGACACAGCTTACTAGCACACACAAGGATGGCTCCATATGACCCTGCAAGCGAAAGACGCCAACCTCAAACAGGATATCAGTACCAGTGCTCTGGGGACCAGCTGATTCTGCAGTAAACTAAAACTTTTAAACATCAAGAAGCAACATCCTTTGTAAGTGATTTAAACAGCAGATAATATAGCTTAAAAATCTTTTGACTTTAATATCACTTTAAGGTTATGTGAATAAACTAGAGTTCCTATAAAAACAAAGTAGGTGTGTGAGAGTGTACATGTGCCCAAAAGTGCTTTCACTGAAACTGAATTGGGAGTGCTAACTAGTTCAACAAGAACTAGTTGGATGAAAAGGGAAGTGTGGGAAAAGCACATTATAAATGTAATTTATTTGGGAGCAGTTCTCCCTCGTATCTGGAAGCCTACATGTTCAGATAATATGCAGAATGTTTGTACATGGCTAGGAATTTGTTCCCCATGCCATCAGGGAAATGTATGGACAGTAATATCCAACACCTATCATAATGTAAAAGTTATCCAAACATGCTTGGGACAATGTTTTAAACTGTATCTGGAACCAAAACTGCTTTTTCCTGGAGTGGGAAGAGGTACATTTGCTTTGTAAAGATTTCCTCTGACTTCCTGTTGTTTCTTTGGGACAGTAAGTAAAGTTTTAACCATACACTTGCCTGGAGCTCCACAGCTGCTTTTTAATAATAAAAGGCACAGTTTTTGTTTTGTTTTTATATATACTATTGTTTTATAGGTTGAATTGTCAAGTATTTTTTCATGTCGACTTGTAAAGTTACGGAAGGCTCCAATTTAAAGCAGAACTCCAGGCAAAATTAGTTTTAACCCTTGCAATGGGGCTACCCTTACACTGCAAGGGCTAAGTACTTGTTTTTGTCTAGGTGCTAAAAAAGACGTTATACTCAACCGATCCTCGGAGCTGCCTTGCTCATAGACCTGTCCCTGGAGCCTATCTCCCCCTCCACTGCAACAGTCTAAGGTCTTGTGAGTCATCACGTTCTATATAGTGTAGAGGACATGAGGATGCCGTGGAGGAGGAGACAGGTTTCAGAGAGCAGCAGCCAACCAGCTTTGAGGTTCAGGTGAGTATAACTTTTTTTTAGCACTTAAAAATGATAAAAACAAGCACTTAACCCTTGCAGTGCAGGGTAGCTCCACTGCTAGGGGTAAAAACACTTTTGCCCGGAGTTCTGCTTTATCCACTGGTGGTACAAATACTCACTTTAGGCAAAACATCAGCTTACAGCTTGGTATGGTATTCCAGAGACGTGGGTGTCTTGTCAGAAAATGTGGGACCTCTAGTGATAGGCATTAGATGTAACATATTGACTTGGACCAACAAAGTTACCTTCCAGACTTAAAGATGGGCATTTTTTTGACATGGAAACATGGAAAAAAGTGACTGCCAAGCTGTAACTAAGTTTTCAAAGGTATAATTTATAAGATATATTTAGCAGTTTAAAGGGAGTGATCCTCGGCTTTGAGGACGGTGGTTGGGTTACACACAATATTCTAAGAAAAAATGATAACTGTTAATAGTAAAGGTAATCCTTGAACATTGCAGTGATCTTTGTGTCGGCACATGACTGACCAGGGTATAGTGAAACACTGCCTTTTGGCAATACAGAGGCGGAAATTTTCTGTCGCAAAGACTAAAATGTCATGCTAACTAACTGCTTGGCTTAGTTTTGCGCCTCTTTCAAAGTGTTCTTGTGACATATTCATGTTTGCGACTCACAGCACAATTTGCGACATTTCACATAATTTCTCAACTGCACAGTAATTGCATTCAACATTTACGACATTAAAAACCCTCCAAACTGTCGCACAGTTCTCTTGAGCACTTCATAAAGTATCGCAAAGATAACTCGGATTTATACACTCAAGTCAGCTGTCATCCTGGAGGTTCCCTGCAAGCTTGCGACAGTTTAGAGACAGTTTGGAGACCGAGACAATTTTGAGACAATTCTCCTTATGAAGGCATTTACAAAGGAACTTCAAATATCTTCAAAATAACAAGAAATGCACTTTTAGAAATGTTTGGTAATGGCAATCTACAAACGGATAATTCTAGATTACTAGATCTCCCTTTACTTCCTGGAACTCTGGCACATGGGACTAGGACTGTTGACCATGCACATAATTTCAGGGGAGGAAGATGCCTTTCCCTGAGATCTCGCAAGATTACAGATGAGATTTCCCAGCAATGCTCTGCTGATGTCATTTTCCCAGAATGCAATGCTTGGGCACAATTACATAATTTGTGCTCAAGTGGACCAGGAAGTGGGAAAAAATTGTAAATAAAGGAAAAATATGTTTGTTTAGCTTATGAATGTAAGATGATTTCATATCAGCATGCAGAGCTGCATGCTGATGTGATTTTTAGTCAAAGGGGGTATAGATCCGCTTTAAGAATGACATATACACTAGGATAATAAATCTGTCGCTATGTACACTATAAATGAAGGATACGACAGTTTGAAAGACACTGATAATGCAACCAAGTTGATAAATTTCCCCAGAGTGTGTTCCTAATTTTCGTGTGGCTTCGGGTCGGCCGAACATGCTCAGGATGTTCGGCCGACCCGAAGTGCAGAAGGAGTTCGACTCAGCCGATCCAACATCTGGATTTCAGCACGGCTCAGCCGAGCCGATGCATATGCGAATAGCCCGTACAGCACCCCTTTGGTTCTACTGAACCAAAGGTGTCCTGGGGCCGAAGCTAGCCGAAGGATTGGCCGAAGCTACGGCCAGATCCTTCGGCAGCTTTGTGAATAGACCCCTTAGAGTTTCTGTGTGTGGCTCCGTCCACAGAGCTGCGTCATGCATTCACAGGAATCTGGCATTGGGAAGACTACAAGCGCCATATGCTGCCTTGGCAGAGAAACTCCCAGAACACAATGGCAGCAGGGCGGCGACATCACTGCCCTTGTAGTCAAACCTGGGGCTGGAGGTAGACAATTCAGTAGTCTGTGCATTACACCCACAACACACTGATCACAGTTGCAATGTTCATTAGGGCTGAATGCAAAAAGTTTATAAATGCGCATTTTTTTATTTTATCAACGTGGGTGCATTATTCAATTTTTTTAAAAGGTGGATTTTAAGCTCGGACAGTTAATCACAAGGAAGTCATTTTGATGGCACCATTGTGGCATTATTTGTTTTTCACCATAATGAACCAGTAGTTATTTTATGGTAAAATAGAAGAACTAAGGCAGAAAAAGGCCAATTGGTGCATCGAGTCTGCCCTTTTTTTTGTCTGATTATAGAACGTTCACTTAATGTTGATTCACTCAATACCTCTGCTGGAGGTTTGTTCCAAGCATCCACCATTCTTTTAGTTAAATAATACTTTCTAAGATTAGCTTTGAATTTTCCTTCTGCTAGTTTGAGGTCATGTCCCAGTGTTTTTGATCTCAGCTTCATATTAAAAATACTTCTCTCCTGAACCTCATTCATATCTTTATTATTTCAATTTCTTTTTAAGAACCTAAGGGCTGAATCAGTGATCAGTAATTCTTACAAAGTGCTCATCTCATAATAAGAACTACAGTATTGCATTGTGTTGCTCATTACTCATGTTGTTGAAGAAGGATCTAGATAGGGTGGCTCTGAACTGTTAGTGATCCATATGGAGCGCTATCAAGCACTACAGTATTGCAATAAATAATCAACCCATACTAATGCTGGGAATTAATACAACCTCTCTTCTACTGAATAACTGGGAAATTGAAGCAGAAACAATAATAATGCTTTTCACGTGAGTGCCAATCACATTTCAATCAGCACCCAGCTTTAATATGGACTTCATCCCCCAGTGAAAATACAGAAGAGCAAAAAAATACAATAAAATCCACAGACGTCTGATTGCATTCAACCTGTTATACAGTTTTTGTTATCTTTTAATTGCATAGTTTCATTATTTTTGCTGATTGCAGTATTTCAAACATTATAGCTCAGTTGTCTCTGGTTAGTTCCAGAAAAGGACTACATTAAAGCAAACCTGTGCTTTTCCATGCAAGGTAAAACCAAAGGTGTGCTTTAAACTGGACCTTTACACTAAAAAATCACATTCTACCAATGCATCCCTCTATGTATGATGATTAATAATAACATAGACATGTAAAAATGCTGTGATTTTGAAATACTTATAATTGCAGTGCATTCACTTTCTGCTTTGAAAGGACAAAATTACTCTAGTTTGCCAAACCAATGGGCACTGGGATTGCCTTATCATCAGCAGAGCTTTGCTGGGAAATCTCATCTATAATCTCACGAGATCTCAGGGAAAGGCATTTTCCTCCCCTGAGATGATGTGCATGGTCACATGTCCTAGTCACATGCCTAGTCACATGTGCCATAAATCCAGGAAGTAAAAGAAGAGCTAGTAATCTGCCCTTAGTTAACAAGGCCACTGTCAGAAGACTGTCCCTGGGGACGATGATCTGTCTTTAAACAATAACAACTGGGCGGAGCCTGCTGTGACGTCACGGCCTGCTCCATTCAGTTGTTATTCATTGGCCGAAACCTGCTACAAAGACTCTAGCAGGTGCTAGCCAATAGGAAGCAGTTGGGCGGAGCTAGCTGTCACTGCTAGCTCCGCCCAATTGTTTTTTTTCCTCTTTTTTAGAAAATCTTAATTTTTTTTAAATTTAATATTTATTTACAGTTTTACAAATGTTTGTTCAACTTTTTTTTTCTCCTGTTTTCACTATTTGCTATTCTGCTCGGTACCACGGAGGTACCGAGCAGAATAGCCGAGCCGAATGCTGCTCGGCGGCATTCGGCTGTTCACTCACTGCCGTTCGGCCCCTATGTGAATAGGGGCGAATGGCAGCAAGTGAGCTGCCGGAGCTTTGGCTCAACCGATCCAGATGTTGGATCGGCTGAGTCGAAGTCCTTCTGCACGGCTCAGCTGAACATGTGCAGCCGAAGGCAGCCAATGCACTGCTGATTTCAGCTGATGTACAATCAGCCGTACTGTTCCTGCACATATCAATACAAATGTTATTAATATGTATTCTTTTAAGGTTGAATGTATTGTGATGTAATACTGAATTATGGCCACTAGATGGTGCTGAGAAGAATAGGAAACAGCAATGAAAGAAATAGTATTTATTTGTATAGTATTTATTTGTATTTATTTCCTATGCTCCTCATTTCCATCTTGTGACCGTAATGCACTATTACATCACAATACATTCAACCTGAAAAGAAAACATTAAGGGGGTTATTCGCAAAGGAGGCGAAGGATCCAGCCGTAGCTATAGCTTAGCTATTCACTATAGCCGGTATGGCAGCCGAGTGGCTCAGCCGAGCCAAAGGCATATGCTTCGGCTCGACTGGGCCGAAGTGACCCCGAAGTGGGGAGAACGGCCTGCCTAAGGGCCGGCCATAAGCCCCGCAAATGACAGCTGATCTCACGGCTGGCTCCACCCAATCTCTAAGATGCCATGAATGGGCTGGGTGTTAGGGAGGAGAAGCAGAATGATCTAAGTTGTTCCTGCACATATCCGCCTAGCCTGTCACCTGACAATGCAGCAAATGTTTCCAGTGATCACAGGTTGTTCACTTTCGAATTTTGTGTTGTTTGTGGATTTCATATCCATAGGTTCATTAATTTACAGCACTTTGTATTATTTTGGTATCTCATGCTTTCATATGGTGGGCAGACTTACAGGATTAACATTCACCTGGGGGCGCTGATCTGTCCTTAAACAATAACAACTGGGTGGAGCCTGCCGTTACGTCACGGCCTGCTCCATTCAGTTGTTATTCATTGGCCGGAACCTGCTAGAAGACTCTAGAAGGTGCCAGCCAATAGGAAGCAGTTGGGCGGAGCTAGCTGTCACTACCAGCTCCGCCCAATTGTTTTTTTCTCTTTTTTTAGAAAATCTTTATTTTTTTTCAATTTAATATTTATTTACAGTTTTACAAATATTTATTCAACTTTTTTTTTCTACTTTTTTCACTATTTGCTATTCTGCTCGATACCACGGAGGTACCGAGCAGAATAGCCGAGCGCTGCTCGGCGGCATTCAACTGTTCACTCACTGCAGTTCGGCCCCTATGTGAATAGGGGCGAATGGCAGCGAGTGAGCTGCCGGAGCTTTGACCCAACCGATCCAGATGTTGGATCGGCTGAGTCGAAGTCCTTCTGCACGGCTCAGCTGAACATGTGCAGCCGAAGGCAGCTAATGCACTGCTGATTTCAGCTGATGTACGACTGAAATCAGCCGTACTGAGCCGTAGTGAATAGCCGAACGTCGTTCGGCTCACTTCACTTCGGCTAGGTTATTCACTCGGCTGCCTTCGGGCAGCTTTGTGAATAACCCCCTAAGAATATTCATTTTTGTCCTTATTTGCACTAAACGAGCATTAACAGATATTCACATGACCCCCATATTTTCCAGCTGTACATGATTGTTATCTTACAGTTCAACGTATTATTTTTCTTATGTCAAATATAATTTTGATAGGTAAGAGGACTGACATTGCATATTATGATGATTTACAGGAGATTAAAGTAAATTACATTCTCAGTATTGTAATGCAAATTAAATTGGTGCCAGGTACATGTTCTGGCCATTTGTTTAATAGATCCTGTCACATTGCTGTCTAATGCAGTCCATTCTGATTACAGAAACAATATAGAATCTCTCTCTTGCTTGCTCCCCACACCCCATCATTTGGAAATGTTCAGACAGCGAATATAAAAGGGTCATAAAGTTGTGTATTTCTGCAGTAACATAAACAAGATAAGGTTATAGGGTGTCAAGCAGCGGTTTGAGTGAAAAATAAAATATTAGCAATAATGTACAGATTTGCCAGAAAACAATATGAGCACAATAAAAAAAAGAAGTGAGAGTGATATCATGCAGTTTAACATTTAGGGTAACAGCAGTTTTGTATATGCTTTGAACAAACATATCGGTTCAAAAAACAAAAAGAAAAACATTTTCTTTAATTAGGAAATGTTAAAAACAGTTTTACAATAGGCTGACATCCTAACATGCTGTGTCTAAAAACTTGAAAGCATAGTTTTTGAATAGGAAGTAGGAAATGGTTCGAATTTTTTCAAGTTTTTTTTTGCAATCTGTGTCCTGTTGGTGATAATTCCCATTACTTTTTATCCTGGGCACAAATAATAATCTCTAAAATGAGGGAAATTCCCCTTTTAGACACTTGTCACTGGGAGAGGTATCCTGACTGATAGAAAATTGGGGTAAATCTCCCCAGCAGCGTTATAAAAGTAAATAAATACCTTACACTGTTTGCAAAGCTAAGTTATGAGCTCATGTATAAGCCTTTTACTCAGTGAAAAAAACTGGGCAAATGCTGTTCACATGGCACCACTAGATGGAGCCGAGGAGCATAGGTAATGCCGTGTGAATGGCATTCACCTAGCTTTACACTGGGTGGAAGATTTATAAATGAGCTCCTTAAAGTAAAACTTTCTTATACAATTTTGCCTACTTTGACAATTTAATCTTCTACCTTTTTAAAAAAAAATTGTAATTAGGATGCACTAATATATAATGATAGAATTGTTATATATATATATATATATATAAAATTAATATTTTCTTTCATTGATGACACCACTTTGCTACACAGTCACAGACATATAAGTGCTCTGGAACAGATGCCAAAACTAGGTTTGGTAATCTTCAACTCTGCACATAGATGTACTGTGGAATGAGGCAGACAATAAAACTGAACTCTAAAACTGGGATTTTTGTAAAACAAACCTTTGCAATGGGTAAACAAAACCGACTCTAGATACTATCTGCCTCTGTGTGATAAGGGCAATGATGTAGAAATGTCACCAGCACACCAGTCCTTTTAGGATAGCAAAAGCTTCATTTATTGAAGTTTTTTTTGTCATGACAAAAAAACTTCAATAAATGAAGCTTTTGCTATAAATGAAGCGTTTGCTATCCTAAAAGGACTGGTGTGCTGGTGACATTTCTACAATTTTGCTGAGATTCGCGGCGACATCCGCAGTCACTGAGAGCACCCCCCACTACAAGGGACATATCGGTAAGGAGTGCGACAAGGATAGTACTTATCATAAGGGCAATTATGTCACTAATTAATAAACCACCATATCTTATTTTCTGAGACTCTTCGTCATCTGGACTAGACCCACATGCCTGGCATACAGTAGATACCATACCATTATTTGAGAAGGATATAAAGCTAGAACAAAGTAATGAAAGACGAGGAAGCTTGTTCAGTGCACATTTTTTAAAAGCATTTTAAAGAACAGAATCCTAAAATATATGGTAGTTAACAATCTAGAACTTCACCATGACTATATTAAAGACAGAATAGGGTTGATTTATAGTAGAGGCATCCTGGCCATGGGAAAAGCTTTGCATTTAATGGAGTTCATTTGGTCCAAACAGAAATAAAGAAGGACTTGGAAATATTAGTTACCAATATATTACTGAGCACCACTTAGTTCCAAGCAAAGGCTGCAAAAGCTAACAAAAATCTTGGGATGCATAAAGCAGGAGAAAAAAACAAATTATTAATATTATTATTATTCAGGATTTATATAGCTCCAACAGTTTGTGCATCACTTTACACACTGGAGGGAGACAGTACAATTACAATACAATTTCAATACAGGAGGGTTAGGAGGGCCCTGCTCATGAGAGCTTACAATCTAGAAGGAGGGGCAAGTGATACAAAAGCTAATAATTGTGTGAGATGATTTAATGGAAGAAGTAAAAGGACAGTTATTTTGTTGAGGTGGGATAGGCTTCCTTGAAGAGATGAGTTTTCATGGATTGCCCAAGTCTAACAGAGTATTACCCATGTAAAAATCACTAGTAAGGCTTCAACTACACTATATCAAAATTCGGCCACCACCTAAGACCTTTTAGGAGACACTTTAGAGGTGGTCAAAATAAATTGATAACAGTAATGGAAAACTTTACTTGGAGGAAATGGGGCTTATTGGGGATCCACACAGACACTGGGATTGATTTGAAGACTAACCAAGATACTTGCTGTCATCACCGTGTGTCTGCACTTCACTGTTTTGTTACATTTTAGGCTATTAGGCTTCTCAGGTGCACTGGACCTGTCCAAAGAACAATTGCCCATTACATTTTGTCATGATTGATGCCATCTTGTAGCATTTCTCAGCCTTCCTAAGGTGTCTCATTACAATAGACTCACCATAAAACATTCAATGCAGAGTGGAGTAACTAGGCATTGATTGAATACGAGTTTTATTTATGACATGTGTGTTGTGAGAAAACAAAAAGCACCACACTACATTATTCAAACAGAACATACATAATTCATTATTCTTTATTTTACAGAATTGATGGGTTTATCACATCTGTTGTACTGGGCCAAGACAAAAGAAAATGATCAACAAAGCCTAATGACATTCTAGGTTTTCTGTTGAGGATGCTACTATGGTTCTGTTTGCAAACAACTCATCAAATAGCCATGTTAGAACATTTGTAGTCATCGATCATATGATCTTTGCCTGGACATTTATCTCACGAAAAATTGTTTTATTCATCGAAAGGAAGAAATCCTTTCTTTTGAAAACTCAGTACACAGTGCATTAGTAGTTAGCACTTCCGCCTTGCAGCACTGGAGGTTCCTGGTTTGCATCCCGGTCAGGACACTATCTGCATGGAGTTTGTATGTTCTCCCTGTGCTTGCGTGGCTTTGGTTCCCTCCCACACTCCAAAAATATGCTGGTAGGTTAATTGTCTAAATTGGCCCTTGTATGTGTGTGAGATAGAGACCTTAGATCAGGGATCAGCAACCTTTTACACACCGAGTGCCATTTTTGCAACCATCTGACAACTGAGTACCTTTGAACAATAGCACACCACAGTATTAGTAAATTTCAGTGTTTGCACTCATACAGTAGTTAAACTCACTAATTATTTGAATGTGTTTACCTTGCCATTAGCAGCACAACTGTAAGTGAAAAAATTGAATAACTAGTGCACACACAAAATATATTTACTTGTACTAAAAAAGTAAACTGGACTTACAGTTTTAGTGTGATCCTTGTTTCTGCATTACCTTAAAACTTCAGACCAGCCCTAAACACTGCGCTTTCATAAAACACGGGGTTTTTTTTTTTAACGTACCTGATGCCCTGCAGACCTCAGATCAGCATCAATACATGGCGGAACTCAGACCTGCACCAATGCCCTGCGGACCTCAATACATGGCAGAACTCAGACCAGCACCAGTGCATGGCAGACCTCAGACCAGCACCAGCGCATGGCAAACCTCAGACCAGCACCAATACATATCAGAATTCATACCAGTACCAATGCCCTGCAGACCTCATATAAGCACCAATACACAGCAGACCTCAGACCAGAACCAAAACACAGCAGACCTCAGACCAACACCAACGCACAGAAGACCTCAGACAGCACCAACGCACGGCAGACCTCAGACCAGCACCCAATGCAAAGCTGCCCTCAGACCAGCACACACTTCAGGTTGCATCAGCCCCAAATAAATTAATAAAAAAACACAGTATTGTAGCAGCAGTCTCCCCTACCAAAGTTGACCAAAGCTCAAGTATAAGGCCTCATTCACACAGATTACAGTTGGGCCATACAGATCCGTACGGCGTGCATAGCGGCAGTAAAGGGCCGTTCCCGAGAAGGACAGGTGCTGCGTGTGATTGTATGCAGCAGCCTGTTCTTCTTTATGGGAGGACTCGGCCGTATGCTCACCCGAGCTGCACATCTGTGCAGGTGTCCATACTTGGACGCAAACAGGATGGATCCTGTCTGTGCCCCAGCATGGACACCCGCACGGATGTGCAGCTCGGGTGAGCGTATGACAGCATACGTCCGCTTCCTCCCGTAGGGAAGAACAGGCGGCTGCGTACAATCACACGCAGCACATATCCCTCCCGGGAATGGCCTGATACAGCCATGCACGCCGCACAGATCTGTACGGCCTGACTGTACGCTGTGTGAATGAGGCCTAATGCACATATGCAGACCCATACAGTATCACAGTATACAGTGCACAGCAGTATCAGCCACAAATAGCATAGAATTTATTCCTGCCCTATAAATTTATTCCTGCCCTATAAATTAATAAATAAGTCAGCACACCATAAGAGGAGAGAGCTATGACATACAAGGTGGGAGGGGGCTATGCTAGGAAACTGACTAGTCAACTCCGAAGGCACATTGCAAGTGATTAAAAAAATGTGCAAAGGAAAAACACTGCAAGTAAGCACTTTCCTTTTTTTTTTTCTTCATTTTTCTGCACCTGCTTTTTTTAATTTAGTGACAGGGTCGCTTTAAAGCTGTGAAAACCATACCTACACTCAACAACTAAAATATTGCATTGAAAAGGCTTTGTACATTCAACTGTCCACTGCTACGGACGTAGTACTTGCAGCCCTGTAACTTGATTGAGTTAGTTTACATTTATTCAGCTGACTGTCGGCTTTGAACCTGAACTTATTCGGACAGCTGTAAAGCCTCCTGATCACTTCCAAGAGTCCTGCATCATGCTGCCCCTCCTGCCTACCCCCTGCCATGTATTCGGGGCTCCATTGCCCCTCCTGTGGACCTGGGACCGGCATGGCAGGTGTCGGCAGGGAGAGCAGAGGGAGGTCAGCAAACACCTATTCGCTGATCTCCCCTCTAGTGAATGATCCTGGAAGCGTTGAGGATTTAGTCACTTCCAGTTTCAGAGCCGTCATTCCCAGACACTGTGGTCGGGATGAACCTAATCAAGCATGGTCTACTTTCAGAAAATATAACTTTGGGGGGCTTTAAGCAATTGTCAGGCCTAAAATGTGCATTTCAGATTTATGCAAAAGAAAAAAAATGCTCTGACATTGAAAAGTGTTAGTCGCCTTGTATATACATTAGACAAAGGTAAATACAAACTAGAGTACATGGTCTTTAGATAAAAAAAAGTAACATTTATATAAAATGATTATGCAGAAATCTCTTACAAGCAAATGTACTGTACACTTTATTCAATCACTGTTATTCTGGTTGGCATGTAATAATTAAGCACACACATCTGTGTCTAATGATAGCTATATATTCATGTATACAGCTGGTAGCAGCTATGATTAGCATGTATTTCCATTTATGTATATTAATAGTTATCAAGTGTAATTTCATACTTGTGCCATGCATGGATTTGTTTTTGGATGTTTATGTAAGGAATAATGTGTATGAATGATATGGAACATACCAGTCAGGTGTATTTAATAAGACAAACAGCAGTGCTCAGAAATGCATTACCCTTTAGCAGCCAATCATAATTAAGCTTTCTCTGATGTGATTACAGAAAAATGAATATGCTTTGTTTGTTGCTGTTAAAAACGCCTATAAAGCTTATTTGTATAAAATGGGTAAAAAAATTACAAATGCACACTTCTCCATAAAAGAAAAACATGTACTGTATTATTTTTCTGGTATAGGAGGTGGTAAAGCATTGCAACCGCGATCAGTGGATCATGGGTGCAATGCTCTGGCTCCTGCAGACCCCCGTCTACCAAGGTGTGGACATTCAGAAGCATGAACAGAAGGAAGTGTAATTTACATCACCGGACTTGTATTCCATTGAGAACCACCAGTCCCTCTGCTGCAGTGGCTGATTGGACTTGTAGTTTTTCCATTCACAGATCCTCAGACAGGATCCTGTCAGAGGATCTGTGAATGGATGACATAGATGTGTGGGCGTAGCCATGCACAGCCACTCCAATCTCAAACAACAGCAGCAACATGCGGGGAGAAGAAACCCACAATTCAGGTAAGTGGGGAGGGGGGTTGCGATATGATGTTTCATGTTACACCTTACAGTAAATATGGGTGTAACATTCAACATGGTCAGAAAGGTAAAGTTAGCCTTGAGTAGTGCATTGGAGCCGGGAGGTGCATTCAAATGAATGGCACCCCAATGCAACGCTAGATGCGTTGTGCGTTACCATACGTCAATCGCACAGCATTGGTGTAAAAAAAGAAAAGAGAATCTAAACTGGAAGCTCTGCCCAAAAAGCGCAAGAAGAGAACAAAGTACTATTCACCAGTTTTGTCTGTGGTCCTCTTTCAGTTGATTGTTTCCCCAGTAATGAAATACCATGCCTTGTTCTGTTGTGTGTGAAGGTGGCCATCTTGGTAGAGGATCAGGGCTTTGCTTCCTCTTGTCAGAGCTGCCCC
The DNA here is from genome assembly GCF_000935625.1 of Nanorana parkeri. NCBI lineage: Eukaryota > Metazoa > Chordata > Amphibia > Anura > Dicroglossidae > Nanorana > Nanorana parkeri. The sequence continues at coordinate 243,651 of NW_017306443.1, read as the reverse complement.
CTTAATAACTGGTGCTCTAATGACTGATGGAGGAATGATCAAGCGGCAGCAGGAGAGAAGGAGGAAGCATACCGTTTCCTTTACCGTGCGGAGAACAGAGAGTATCACAGTAGTGATGTCACCAAATCTCCTGAGACTAACTGTTAGAGGCAGCAGTGCCTTAGATCTCACACTGCAGATATACAGCTATGAGGCTAAAGGTACAAGAATTACATTGCTATTTATTAGGGATGCACCGATAGCGGTTTTTCGGTATCAAGCACGGGTACCAATATTTTTTTTCGGTACTCTCCGTTACTAAATACAGATACCGGAAATCCCATTAAGAAAGCCGGTCGGCATGTAATGACTCGCCATCTGGCTTCCTGATTAGCCGGGAAGCCGGGCGGCTCGTAAAGACTTGCCGTCCGGCTTACCGATTAGCAGGGAAGCCTTCTCCATGTTCCCGATTAGCAGGGAAGCATGGAGTCGGCTTTCTGGCCAATCAGGAAGCTGGGTGCCGTGTGATGACTCATTGCCCAGGTTCCTGATTGGTCGAGAAGCTGGCCAATCAGGAAGCCAGACAACGAGTCACTACACGGCGAAAGGCTTTCTGATTGGCCGGGAAGCGGGTTGCAAGGAGCTTGGAGACGGCTTCCTTGCTAATTGGGAAGCCGGGTGGCGGGTCTTTACAAGCCGCCTGGCTTCCCTAATGGGACTTCCGGTATTGGTATTCAGTATCGGAGAGTACCAGAAAATAAATATCGCCCTAATACTCAGCACTGATACCGATACTAGTATCGGTATCGGTGCATCCCTACTATTTATTCAGAAGAAATTGTAGACAAAAGGTCATTTTTTCAGGATAGTGCTTTGGCACAAATAACATTTCTAGATGCTCTCCAAAACAAGGCAAATATTTTCTTTTTGAAGTCAGGTCCACTTGGATTCCTTTTTCACATTTCTGCATCTATTCACTGCAAGTGAAAAGGTCATTTTATGAGCAGTAACATTGAGTGCAATCCCCATAATTCTTCTTTTATTCAAAAAGCACTAAAACCCTTTCACAGGGAAGTTTACCATCACACATCACTGGTTATTTGTTGATTCTAGTATACAGTATTAAGTGCTATAGGGCTTTTTCAGAAGATCAATCAGCAGCTATTATGCTAGACCGATGGACACAGCTCTGCATTTCAATGTGTGCTTTGTTAGCTAGTTTTCATTTGTTATAGCCACTATTTTTCTTTTTACAAACATTGAACTCCATTAACCTATATCCAGTTGTTTTACGTTTCTTAATACTATCGAAATACAAACATACTCTACTGTTTTCCAGTTTGGTATATTCAGATTTTTATCATCCTTTTCTATTATGGATTTTATAATACATTGTGCCATTCTCACTTGTTATACTTAAGTGTTGGTTGGATGTCAGCATTACAATAACCACTAATTGATAAAAATTAAATTGCCAGAAGCCAGTAGAGCCACTTCTTTATGGCAGCAACTGTTAAAAGCCTATCTCTAGGGGGAAAAAACTCCCCTTGCAGTGGGGCTACCCCCGCACTGTAACCCTTAACCGCTCGTCTATGTCTAGGAGAGCGTGTAAAGGACTTTTACTTATCTGACCAATGCTCACCACTCTCCCCTCTTTTCTGGCTTGCGGACTGTCCCTTGGTGTCCTCAAATATAATGTAGGCCTGTTGGCCCTGCATTGTACATGATGATGTCAGAAGGCCTCTGACCACTGGGGCATAGGAAGGATGAGGCTGCGGGCACCAGTCTTGGAGCCAATGGGAGTGGGGTTCAGGTAAGTAACATTTCTTTACACAATACCCATAGAAAATGCGAGCAGTTAACATTTGCAGTAGTTTTTTCTTCCCAGAGACTTAATTTCATGATGAAAACTCTTTATTATGCCATGATATTTTATCATAGGCATGGCCTGAGTAAGTCAGGAAAGAAATGGGGGCATGTTCTTCCTAAACTGTACTACGCTGTGGTTTCTTAGATACAGCATCCTATCAGTAAAGCATTGTTAGTAACAAATAAAAGTAGACTATGGATGAAGTCAGCGGGAAAAATATTCTTTGATATATTCAAATGTTCTTGATGTTGTATGCTATTATACAGTATGTGGCCCCAAAACCAGTATGTTAGGGTTCTTGTTTTTTTATTTTTTTTTTAACCTTCAATAAAATTATTGTGACTTTATTAACAAGTTCAGGCATCCATGAACATATTCTAACATGGACATAAACTACAGTTAAATTGTAATGAGTGTGGAAAGTGTTATACATGTACCAACCATAAATAGTGACATCTACATGCCATATGGGAGGGGTTCAAACTAGGGAAGTCAAAGTGAAATAAAAGTCATGGGGGGGACTTCAGGGGGAATGGTAGAAATAACAGTTAGAGAGAGGAAGCCTGGAAGGTGGTACAAACCATGAGACATTCAGGCTGATTTACTAAAGCAGTTGAGAATGTTCTCACAATGTGTGAATATTCACTTCAGTTATCCAATTATGCAAAAAGCTCATTCCTGTTTACATTTGTCATCTTCACATTTGGATAAATGTAGTAAATACTTACACAATTTATTACTAGACCTCAATGATAGTTGAGCTGAAACCAAAACCTTTTTAATAAAGTAAGGGAGGAGTATAACCCCTGCCAGCTTTTTTTTTTTGCTATCTGTGTACCACTGGGCAGATTTTCCTTCACTTCCTGCCCAATAGCCACAATAGGAAGTAAAGTAAAATTCCTCCAAAGTGAGGGAAATCCCTGCTGGTCAGCAGGGTCCACAGAACTTTTGGACCCTGCTGACCATCTATTTTTGTTCTGATGATAACCCCAAATTAGAGATTTTCATTCAATTTTAGGGATAATGGTAATTCCTTGTAATTTGATTAAATGTATATAGATAAGTAGGAATCCTTTGCCACCAGTAGGCGTGGGCTCTCGTCAGTTGTAGAGTCTAAGGAGTACCTGGTCTTTATCAAGGATTTATTTGCAGAGATTTGGTCTGTGCTGTGAAGGCTAGATTGAGGCACAGAATCAAAAGAGCATAACTCAATACTGGAGTAATGATCATTGCAGGCAGAGTGCATACAAGAGGTTGGGGCAGGCAGCAGGCAGATGTACTCAGGTACCAGTACCAGATGTACTAGTACCAGATGTACTATCATAACCAAGGTAGCAGGTGAACATTGGAACTAATACCAGATCACATTACATAGCACAGTGACAAACACAGGGCAATATATAGATGGGATACACTGTTGCAGAAACAAGGGCCTGATACACAAGGTTGAATGACATATGTGAATATGCAGAAAAGGATGCATAGACAATTGCAGATCATGTACTGGGGCCACTATTCAGGCACCTTTTCTCAGCCCAGCTGGTCATTAAACTGGTAATTTGCTGAGATGTGTCCTAGGGAAGGGCAGGGAAAGACATATGCTTGATAAGATTTTTGATATAACTGATAGAGTATCAGTTAAGAGCAGTATTTGTGAGGATCATTAAAAGAGAAAGTTGTAAAATTTTCCAACAGCATCAAAATGTTAATTACAATACTGCTGTGTTTTACCAGTGGTAAACTTGGTAAAAAAAGCTTAGGATATTGGACCAATCAATTTCAGCTCATAGGAACTATGAAAATGTATTCTAGTGTAATAGTATACTACCTCTTCTGATATTGATAAACTGCAGAGAAGGAGAGGAGGAAAATGAGGGAAAATACAACATATGTGATTCTTACTATGATAAATGTCTCCCTATGACTGAAGTTCATTACCATAGCAATGGGTACTGTCAGAACTCAAGTTTATATAGATTTTTTTCTTCTTCTTTGGAATGGATTATTTATTCTCAGCACAAATATTGTATTCTTATTCCTTTTTTTTTTAAATCCCAGGCCACAGTGAACTTATGCGGACATGATATTTTAAGGTGGAGAACTAACTAAGGTAAGGTAATCCAAAATATAGTTGTATAGCTATATAATCCATTTACATGTATAAATATTGTAAGGCACAGGCTGGCAGGATTGTGGACAGTTGTATGTATCACCTAGGTTTCTTACCTACACATGGTGAATAGCTCCAGGGTTTATGGCTGATGTAGAGAAAACAAACTGATGGCTAGGGGCTCCAAGATGGAGAACAGAACTTTTGGTGGGATAAAGCCTAGGTCCACATCTTACTTTGTATCCAGACCTTAGTTTTAGTCTCAGCTGTCCACAGGCCTTTATGTATGCGAGCTAACTGATGCTCAGGGACCTCTATCTGCTATGGGAAATTGCAACTGTTTGAAAACTCAAAGTGAGTGCTGACAAAACACTAAAAAAGGGACAATGATGAAAATAAAGTCTCATGGTCACTGAACCACTCTTTCACAATTTGAGCCTGATCAGTCCTGGCATTGTTTTATATATATATAAAACAGACCTTACCAATCAATCAACAGCGATCGTGTCTCCTCACAGCCTCCTACCTGGTGCAAAAAGTTAAGCAGGGGGAGAGGGGGCTGTGTATGGACTGGACGGACTGGAAATTGTATTATTTTATATATGTATGCGTGTGTGTGTGTGTGGGAGGGGGGCGACGACGACTGGGGGAATGGGATTGTATTGTTTTATATATGTGTGT
>NW_017306443.1:237112-238717 GCF_000935625.1 Nanorana parkeri | reverse complement strand
CAGAGGGGTAGTATGTTTAAAGTGTATGGGGGGGGGGATGTATTATATTTTTGCAGGGGTAGTATTTTTTATGTGTATGGGGGGGAGGGGGTGGTATTATTTTATATGTGCAGGGGTAGTATTTTTTATGTGGAGGGGTGGAGTGTATTATTTTATATGTACAGGGCTAGTATTTTGTATGTGTATGGGGGAGTGTATTAGGCTCCATTCACACCTGTATCTTTATGTGCGATTAGGGATTCCTGCATCAGGAATGCCTTATCTGGCGTTTAAAAGCGTTACCTGTCACCCATTCAAGTTAATGATCAGGTGACAGCAGCTGCATGTAAATGCCTGCATACTGCATGTAATGGTATGTGATATGATTACATTTGGTTAGGAATCAATCACTCTCCCTGGGCGCATCGATTGTGTATCCAGGGAGAGGGTTTTCTAACCGCATGTAATAATATCACATATCATTACATGCGGTGGGCAGGCGTTTACATGTAGCTGCTGTCACCTGATCATTAACTTGAATGGGTGACAGTTGTCACTTGTTAAAAGCCAGATTAGTGATTCCTGCTTCAGGAAAACGCAAGTTCCTGATGCAGAAATCCCTAATCGCACCTAAACCTACATATATGAATGGGGCCTTATTGTGAGTATATTAGTGTCCGTAGTACCAAACCAGATATAGTTAAATTTTATTTTAAAGTATGAAATTTGGCAAGCGGCCCTCATAGGAGAAAAAACATTGTCGAGTGGCCCCCGTGTGAATTAAATTTGAGACCCCTGATTTAGAAGGTATAATAGATACAGTATTTTGTTTTTCAGCAAAGGAGAGCTTAGGTATAAATCCCAAATTTGCAAACTTAAGAACTTTTTGAAACAGCACTATTTTAATAGGTTTCTGTAGACATTTTACTATATGCATGTATACCATAGTCTGCAACAGATCAAAATATATGTACGAGGGTCAATCAAAAAGTAATGCTTCTATGTCTGTGCTTTGAGATCTATTAGAGTGACTGTGAATGTTCATGTACCATGTTATAGAGGTGTCCTTACCCCAATAATATATGCTTTTCTCTTTTAGATTGAGTGATTAGAGCCATGGATTTGTGGCTAAAACAACGAGCTGTTATTGAATTTCTGGTGAAAGAGGGTTGTGCACCTAACGAAATCCATAATCGGCTAAAGAATGTTTATTGGGACGCTGTAGTGGACGAAATTCCACTACAGCGTCCCCATAAAGATTCTTTAGCCGATTATAGATTTGCTTAGGTGCGCAACCATCTTTCGCCAGAAATTTAACTACAGCTCGTAGTTTTAGCTGCAGATCCGTGGTTCTACAACCATCACTCAATTATTATTATTATTATTATTACATAGTATTTATATAGCGCCAACAGTTTGCGCAGCGCTTTACAATATAAGGAAGACATTACAGTTACAATACAATTCAAGACAAGATGGTAAGGAGGGCCCTGCCCCCGAGGGCTTACAATCTAAAAGAGGAGGGGGAAATGATACATGAGGTAGCTGTGGAAGCTGTGGGAATGAATTATGTGAGAATGTGAAGGTTCAGTGGTTAGGTTGAGGTGGGATAGGCTTCCCTGAAGA
>NW_017306443.1:232109-235446 GCF_000935625.1 Nanorana parkeri | reverse complement strand
TTTAAAGTGTATGGGGGGGGGGATGTATTATATTTTTGCAGGGGTAGTATTTTTTATGTGTATGGGGGGGAGGGGGTGGTATTATTTTATATGTGCAGGGGTAGTATTTTTTATGTGGAGGGGTGGAGTGTATTATTTTATATGTACAGGGCTAGTATTTTGTATGTGTATGGGGGAGTGTATTAGGCTCCATTCACACCTGTATCTTTATGTGCGATTAGGGATTCCTGCATCAGGAATGCCTTATCTGGCGTTTAAAAGCGTTACCTGTCACCCATTCAAGTTAATGATCAGGTGACAGCAGCTGCATGTAAATGCCTGCATACTGCATGTAATGGTATGTGATATGATTACATTTGGTTAGGAATCAATCACTCTCCCTGGGCGCATCGATTGTGTATCCAGGGAGAGGGTTTTCTAACCGCATGTAATAATATCACATATCATTACATGCGGTGGGCAGGCGTTTACATGTAGCTGCTGTCACCTGATCATTAACTTGAATGGGTGACAGTTGTCACTTGTTAAAAGCCAGATTAGTGATTCCTGCTTCAGGAAAACGCAAGTTCCTGATGCAGAAATCCCTAATCGCACCTAAACCTACATATATGAATGGGGCCTTATTGTGAGTATATTAGTGTCCGTAGTACCAAACCAGATATAGTTAAATTTTATTTTAAAGTATGAAATTTGGCAAGCGGCCCTCATAGGAGAAAAAACATTGTCGAGTGGCCCCCGTGTGAATTAAATTTGAGACCCCTGATTTAGAAGGTATAATAGATACAGTATTTTGTTTTTCAGCAAAGGAGAGCTTAGGTATAAATCCCAAATTTGCAAACTTAAGAACTTTTTGAAACAGCACTATTTTAATAGGTTTCTGTAGACATTTTACTATATGCATGTATACCATAGTCTGCAACAGATCAAAATATATGTACGAGGGTCAATCAAAAAGTAATGCTTCTATGTCTGTGCTTTGAGATCTATTAGAGTGACTGTGAATGTTCATGTACCATGTTATAGAGGTGTCCTTACCCCAATAATATATGCTTTTCTCTTTTAGATTGAGTGATTAGAGCCATGGATTTGTGGCTAAAACAACGAGCTGTTATTGAATTTCTGGTGAAAGAGGGTTGTGCACCTAACGAAATCCATAATCGGCTAAAGAATGTTTATTGGGACGCTGTAGTGGACGAAATTCCACTACAGCGTCCCCATAAAGATTCTTTAGCCGATTATAGATTTGCTTAGGTGCGCAACCATCTTTCGCCAGAAATTTAACTACAGCTCGTAGTTTTAGCTGCAGATCCGTGGTTCTACAACCATCACTACTCTGCTCTCTCAGCAGTGTGTCCCAGCGGTCCTAGGGTCACCGACTTTCCCGACCTCTCCCAGCCTTCCCTGGTTGTTCCACGTGTACCGCACGCACCTGAGTCTGCTGTGGCTTTGTGCTTCCTGCACCCACACAACTCTAAAGGTGCCCATACACTGCACGATTCTCGTACGAGAATCGCGGGAAATCCTGCGATCGTACGAGAATCGTGCAGTGTATGGAAGGCATGCGACCGTTTCTACTGTACGGTCGCACGTCTTCCATCGAACCAGCATGTTTGAAAACCCGCCGGGAATCGTACGATTCTCGGCGAGTTGGTGGCCTGCTGGTTCGACAACTGCCGAACGGGCCGGTGTGCGCACGCGCACACTGCCCAAATTGCAGTCAGCGTAAGCCCGCCCCTCATTACAGTCATCGCAAGCCCCCTCAGGGGGGCGGGCTTGCGATGATCGCAAGTACGATCTGCCTGTAAAAGATGGGCAGATCGTACGTTTTTTTAAGTACTTTACAACCCTCGCAAGACAAAGGTCTTGCGAGGGTTGTAAAGTGTATGGCCACCTTTAGAGATCTCCAGAGCTCCAGATCCCAGCTACATTTAGGAAACCTTTAAAGCCAGGCGCTTCCTTATAACATTGTTTATATTCTGGACCCTCTCAGCCCGTTTGGCTGAGAGTCCTGGGTGCCAATGTTGCCATGCTACGTCACGGCATTGCCATGCACTGCCACAATATATATATTGTCACATTTCCATGAAGTTATATGCTTCATAAAGCTGTAAATAGTTGCCATTTAAAAGTAAACTGATGACATGCTGCTAAAGTAAGGAAAACATTTAATCATATAAGCTTCTGACACTTTCTGTTCTCAATGCAATGTCAAACCCCCCCCCTCTTTAAATGTTGCCTCTATGAGTAGAGAAGCGTAGGATGAGGAACTTGGTCTTCTGGATTCAGCACCAGCCTTCTAAAGATGAGCTCACATTTGGATTGCTGGTATTTTGAGCTGAAGAAATCTGTTAGATAATATGCTGCTCAGAACAGACCGGAAAACCAACTTCTCTCTGTTGGCAATGAAGATTTCTGAAGCTCTTACAAGGTGCAATCTTTCTAGAAATGCAGTGTAGCTGTACAGCTTTGTTGACAGCTAGCATGCTATACATCAGTGGTTCTCAACCTGTGGGTCAGGACCCCCTCGGGGGTCGAATGACGATTTGCCAGGGGTTGCCTAGTGGCTCTCGGCCACCTGGAGAGAGATGTATGTATTCAAGCAAAAAAATATGTAAAACACACTTCTAGCTACGCATTCCATTTTCCCGGGCCGCAGCTGCAGAGATCGGGAAATGTCTCAGTGCCTGTGATTGGCGCTGTCAGCTTCCTGGTGGGCTCGGCACGTGGAGCTGCGAACACGCCCGAGCCCATCCCTATCAGTGACAGTACTGCAGAGTATGTACCTCATACGTTATATAGCCACACACTTTAAATCCAATTCTTCTAGTTCCAGCTGCAGAGCCCGGTCCTGTCTTTGCCTATAGCAGTGGTTCTCAACCTGTGGGTCGCTGTGCAAGGTGAGAGTCCTCCTCAGCTCTCTCCTAGCGCAGCAGTGTCAGTTCTCCCGCCATGCCTCCAGATGTCGTTGCAGCAGCCGCGTCATCCCTAAATTTGACCTTTGGGGGTCACCACAACTTGGCAAATGTTACCAAGGGGTCCCGGCCCTAGAAAGGTTGAGAACCACTGCTATACATAGATTGAATCATTTTCTCAAATGCAATGATAGAAAAAGTTGTGTCATTTCAGGATGTGGAAAATATACACACATGCAAACACCAAATACATATACAGTTATGACTACTTGTGGTGAGCAATTAATAGTCATAGTGACAGAACCCATTTTGCTTCAGGATCATGACCCAATTTAAATAAAAAGCTAGTCTAAAACTGGTTGACCACCAAATAATTTAAAAGTATCAGTGACACCCCAATAATGTTTTCCCTTTTCTTTTTTTTT
>NW_017306443.1:207835-231169 GCF_000935625.1 Nanorana parkeri | reverse complement strand
TATATATATATAGTCCCCGTTTTTAATGGTTTGTGAAACGCAGCCTTGTTATACTGCTGCACATTGTTGTAAATCACTACTACAAGTTTCACTATTGTGTAATGCCAAATTGTCCCAGAAGACTTAGAGGGTGTGAAATAAACATCGAGCAAATTATTATTTTTTTTGCATTCTTTATTTAAAGGATTTTCAAGTTACAATCAGAAAACCAGCATTAGATTTTTACTTTCAAAGCCATAGTATGTAGTTCTGTTGGTCTCTGTAGTGAAACTCTTAGGACCCATTTAGACCAGCCCGTGCACATTGACATACCATGTTGCAATTGTTGGATGGGCCTTTTATTCAACCTTACTAATTATGCTACCATGTCACTACGTAATTGTTCTCTATGTGTCTTTGTGTTACATTAAACCTGTTGATCAATGCAGATCACTGCAACTGAACATACCTTGTGTGAATAAGCCCTTAAACAATTTGATTACATTTTGTTTTTAAAATGTATGTCTGTGCAAAATAGAAAAACAAAAAATTGCGGCACATATCTGGAAATAATGCACATTTCCCCAATCGAATGCCTTTAATGATCCTGCAAGTACAGAACATTATCTGTTGATTTTCCATTATTGCACTGAACACCTAAGTAATTTTGTGGGCTGAGCACACACAGCATATTTGTGGACTGAGTGGTGTCAGCCGTTCCCAGTTGTCTTTTGCTAAACTACTCAGCCCCACCTACTCAATCATCTCCACAACATAAAGGCTTATCATTCTGTAGTTCCAGGATAAGGACTGGAAGGGCTAATTACTCTTTTTTGAGACCGTTCTGAATTTCTTACATGATATATGCTGTTATAAAACAGATATAACACAGAAACTTGGTATATTTACTAGACCAAAAGGGATCCCTTTTGGCCTAGCATTTTTTTCTATTCACTGTGTGTTGTACACACCCAGCCCATCTCTAAGATGCCGTTAATCTGCTGCATGGGCAGGATGTAACTCTTTCGCCCATGCACAGCAGTTACATCATCAGCGGCCACCCTATGGTTCAAATAGGATGCCTGGGAATGTAAAGTATTGGCATCCAGGATAGCACAGGTGGGGAATTGAACGGGGGTCCAAACTTGGATCTGACAGCGCTGAAGAAGAGCACACTTGTAAGGTTGCCCTAATGTGCAAGTATGCCATTTATAGTTGCACTCTAAGGCAAAACCCAACATTTGCACAGTGGTTTACTTACGCTATAAGACCCCATTCACAATAGTGTAGTATGTGAACTCATTCTGAACGGAACCTTAATCCTCCACCTTAATGCACTTGTGTTGCAATGCACCATGATGCATTTTGACACACTACCATTCGTTGTAGTGTGCTGCTTTGCACAAAATACCACGTGCACTTTTTTTTGGTGTGCTAAACTTTAGCACAACGCACATATACATGCAAAATAATGCATTGCAACAGTGTAAACGAGTTCTAAGGGCTTTATAAAGGTGATGCTCACATTCAGCTAACCATCAAAAAGCAATGGGCGTTAAGGCATTTCTCTAGATATGTACCTTTCCTGGTGTGTGAACCCAAAGTGGATAAAAAGAACCCCAGAATTCCCATATTTGAACCAAACAGGACCAACTTTTCGTGTGGTCTATTAAATCCAGTGGGTATATAAATATATAGGAGTAATTTCTTTCTTCTCTATCAGCAGCAATAGCTAGTCAACTGCTTGCCAAAAAATAGAATGGAAACACCCATCTAACTTATTATGCACAGTCTCTCATCAAAACAGGAATTCAAATGCAATCTGGAACACTTATTTAACTGTTGGAATGAGTTTTATTGCAACTGATTTGTCATTCGTGACTCATAGAAGAGCTTGGAAGGGATGTGAGAAGGCACAGAATATCTTGTCAGCATTTGAAGGCCGTTCTTGTCAATCACAATGAAATAATAGTCCTCTGTAGAACATGAGTGGGAACACTTCAGACCTTGTCCGCTTCATATTCTCGTACATATTTATTTCATGCAGGTTGAAAAGAATGAAGCACGTTTAACAGATTTCAAAACATTTTTTGTTTGGTAGTCTTGGAGGGGTGTATGCTTTTTTTACATTCCCAGACCAGCCAAGTCATAAAAAATTGTGCTGTGTGTCACACGCTCATTTATGAATTTGCAGTAGGACCGGGCTGTTGGCATCAACCTTAATGCAAAGCTAAATAAAGCCAGTAATAAATAGATTGAAAATGTAATGTGTTGCCAGTAGCTGGGTTTTATGTTCTCAGTAAGGTATGTTGAGGTGGAAATAAACATAAAAATGATTTTCTGGAGTTTATAAACCTATCATGTTAAGAAAAGTATTAGGCTGGCAGCTGGCTTTGAAAGCAGGAACATAAAGGTATCTGCACATCCCTTAGACCTTATATGTCTGTTTGAGCCCTGAAGCAGAGGAGCTCTGTCAAATCTTGACTGCTGTATAGCAAGTTAATCTCCAGCTTACCTCTGCCACATAATTGGTTAGTAAGGCTACTCATCACTTTGATTGACCAGTAGTTAGGAGTGGGATTTAGCAAGGGGAGGGCCAGAGCTTGAATTTCTATATATTCTGTATATCTAGTCAAAGTAAAGACTTGCCTCTCTGATGGGCTCCCTGCAGATCTGCCTCCTGCACTGGTTGGTCTGCCTCTCACTTCCACTTACTGAAACAGCCACGCTGCTCACCGTTCTGTTGCCCAGGCAATGCAGCTGCACCTCGGGCTCCTCCTTCTGGCTTCCCAATTGGTCCCTGCCTCCTGCATTGGGGCACTATGCCCGCTGCTCGGCCTTGCTTCACCTTCTCTTTATCTCTTTCTCCTGCCCTGATTCGTCCATTCTTCCAGAGGTGCCTGATATAAACATCACTGACCCTGCCTCCAGCGCTTATTTTAGGTTTTCTCTTGTGCCTGACTAACTGCTTTATTGTCTGTATCTGATCTCCTGTGTACCAACCTTTTGCCTGTCTCTGACCACATTTCTCACTGCTGCTTGGACCAACCCTTTGCCTGTTGCCTGTACGTTCCACTGACTGACTTTACTTTTCATTAAATACATTATCAGGATACATGGCTTTCTAGTTGATATAGTCTCTGATTGTGGCTTTCAGTTTGTGTCCAGGTTTAGGAAAGCCCTCTGCCATTAAACAGATGGAATGGAATGGGTCTTGTTTCTACCTTGGGCTGAGTTTGCATATACGAATCAGACCTCTGTATCGATGGTCTTCCACCCGACCTGTCTTCCACCACTCTGCAGGCCGCAGTCACGACATTTTGCAAAGATTTGAGCCAAGGCCTGCCACTGATCTTCGTCGATTTCTGACTAACTTATCCTCCCAGCTTCAAAGTAAGAGTATACCTCTGGCTATCCATCAGGAACATTGCTCTTAAAGCTATGTCTCAAAATTTAGCTCCCAGATTCATTGATCCATAAAAAATCCAGTTGTCTTTCTTCTCCAGTTGTTAATTTGTGGATACTTAAATTTTTCCACATACCCTTTCTTAAGCCTCTTCATCGGCAGGCTATTTCTTCTGCTCATCCTCCTGGTTGCTTAACAGACAGGAAGAATTTGAAGTTCCTAAGACCATGGGCTCTCAAAGAATTAGAAATTCCTTAAAGTACTTGACCCATTGGAAAGGGTATGGTCCTGAAGAGTGTTCCTGGGTACCAGACACCCATGTGCATGCTTATTCGCTAGCCAGTGCCTATCTTCACTTACAATTTGCCAAATCAGTACCTAAGGGTCTTGTGGCCCCTTCTCAAGGTGGGGAGTAATGTAAAGACTTACCCATTCCGATGGGCTCCCTGTTGCTCTGCGTCCCATGCTAGTCGATCTGCCTCTTGCAGCACTGACTCAAGCGGCTTTGTTGCTCAACATTCAGTTGCCTGGGCAATGCACCTTGGGTTCCTCCTTCTTGCTTCTCATTGGCTGCTGCCTACTGCATTGGGGCACTATTCCCGCTGCTTGGTGTTGTGGCATCTTGTTGCCAGGCAGTAATCACAGGAATTTCAACGACACACACTTTAGAATTTCAAATATCAATATTTTATTGATATATTTATTTTATGAAAATGTCACATCATGTCATTGTCATGCTAATGTCTCAGGACCTCGCAGGGACCCTTCATCAGAGCGACACAGTGTGTAAAGTGTGTGCCGGTGAAATTCCTGTGATTACTGATAGTGTTTGCACGGGGCCATCCGTGCGGTAACCTTGAGCACCACAGATATTGTATGTTGTAAGACCGTAGGAGTGCGAATGGTATTTGCATACGATTGTTGCCATGCACTCTCCTATTCCTCCCTTCTGTCCTGATTAGTCAATTCTTCTAGAGGGGCCAGATTTAAATATCACTGACCCTGCACCTGGTGCTTGTTATAGGTCTTATCTTGTGCCTAACTAGCTGCCATATGCCTGTATCTGATCTTCTGTGTACTGACCTTTTGCTTTTTTCTGACCACATTTCTACCTACTGCCTGGACCGACCTTTTACCTGTTCTTTTAACCCGTCTCTGCCATCTCTGTCTCTGACTAAGTTTCTGCCATGACACTAGTCTCAACCATCTTTGTTCTTTCACCTCCCTTGCTCAGCCTCCTGTGCTGTCTGGCCAGTAAAAATAGCATTGTGTATAAGCCCAAGGGTCAACCAAGAAATGCTTATCTTAAAGTGTATTTCCACTTTTGCACATTTGAGAAAACCCCTCTATAGGTTTGTTATGTGATCCTATTCACACATCATAAAAAAATAATAATTAAAAAACGTTTTACCTTTTTAGATGTTTTGTTACCGCAAGTCAAATGGCCGATTTCAGGTTTTTCTCAGCACCTTCATGGTGATCTGTCCTAATGGAAAGGCTTAAGACTGAAAATTGATGATTGTGTTTCACTCATTCACTTAATTACCATACAAGCCACCTCAGACCCCTCACAGCCTTTACTAACATTGCAAACAAGATAAGCAAGTAGAAATGTTAACCATTCAAATCCAAACCCAAGTAAAAACAGTTTAGACTGCAAGAAACATTTTATAAATATTTTCTTAGGTCATGCTATGTGAATGGGGACATGTAACACATATAAAATAGGTGGTATCCCAATTTGGCTGTGAAAGTGGAAATACACTTCAAGGGAATGGGGACTACTATAGGTGAAGCTACACTTAGCTAGTTATATTCTCTGACCATTGGTACCGAGGTGAACACTACACTATCTACATTAGGACACCTTAAACTCCAGACACCTGAAACTGAGATAACTGAGAAGTCCACATGTAGACACAATGATGCATGTAAATCACACTGTGTTGGAGGCTCTTCTGTATGAAATGCAGTGTTAAGAGCCTTAGTAACCTAAGTATAGGCTCAAATCATACCTTGGGCTGTTGTCTGCTGAGAAGTAAACATGTTCACAAAAACCATCTACACATGAGCATTTTAAGAATTTTAATCTTTTAGTAATAATAATGTTAGTAGTGCATCTTTACTTTTTAGTGAGTTCTAGAGATTTTTTTGAGTCCTGTTATTTCTGCAAGAAGCTATATTGAAGAATACCTGACCATGTGTTAAATTAACATCTTCTTATATCCTATTAAAAGCAATTATTACTTCTGCAGTATTTTTGTTCATTCTTTTGATAGGGAATTTATTATGGGAGCTCTGATAAGAACAGGATCTGAAAACACAATAAATGTTTTTTCTTTCTTTTTTTTTTCTGAGCTGAGATTTCTGTGTGCTTTCTGCATATAGATTGGCTATTTCCGTCAGCATCTGTTCTGAGCTTGCCTCCCACACTGTAATGCAATGTGTTTAATTCAGTGAGTTCCTCCTGATCTCTGTTCAGATGATTGCACATTCAGACCTTACAACATATGGCGCAAACAAAGTAATTGATTGGACTCTAACAAGCTGAGGGGCTCACTGTCTTTTTGAAGGTCTTTCTTTTTAATTCTTTTTTTAGGTATACATACTGTTACTATTGTATTACTACAATTTTAGAGGATAAATATATTGTTTAAGGTTTAACTGCTTATTATTTGAAGTATGTTCTTGCAGAAGGGCCCTTTATTTGTATTGCTTAGTAAATTGCACTTTTCATCAGTCTTTACACCCAATGGATTTTGTGACAGAATGCACACTCAGTAAAATATTCGTTTTTTTAATATAAATTAAATAAAATATCAGCCATGATAACACACAAAGCAATGCAGTTGTGTATTTATTAGAAATATTTTTTATGTATTTTAAATGCAAATAGACCTTGTCTTAAATCAAACCTTCAGCTTTATAAAAAAAAATTCTACACTGTATCCCGCCTCCATTCTCGCCTCGGCGAGAATGATGTCTCCTCCTCTCCTGAAGCCTCTTGGGGTATACACGTCACATATCCCAGGAGGCATCAGCTTCAACACAGGGGCTGGAGGAGGGTGGACCGCAGCAGCGAATCAGCTGGTTACTGTCGATGTGAGTATGTTTTTTCGAAACCAACCCAGGTGACAAGGTAAGAGGGGATAGAAAAAAAAAGTGCAGTTCTTCTTTAATATAAGCCTACTGTAATGTCCTTTACAGCAGGATTTAGATTAGGAAAATGAGAGTCAGCACAAAGAGTTAATCATGCTCTGGTCCTAGTGCTGATCAGGAGTGATGGTAGAGTATGCCTACGGATGGCCTCATCAATGTGCTGCTACACCTTCATCATCCAACTTAGCAGCCAGGGGTGTGTTCTTATCAATGCTTTTGTCCAAGCTATGCTAGCTCTGTAGTGGAGATTAAGTATCTGACTGTGCTATCTAGATCACAAAAGTGGATGCACGGGTTAAAAAAATCCTTTGACAGATAGAACAGTTCCCATATGTGTACTAAAGCAATGTAGTATATTTACCTGCTCTCTTGCAGTTCTACTTTAAACAGAAAGACCCCAGCTGGGCCCTGCTGAATGACATGCACTGTCTTCAGATAAGACTTTCTTTGAGGAAACATATATTGAGAAAGTAAGGAGACCGCCATTGCTGCTTCTCCTTCAGAAAATTCTAGCTGACGGGCTGTCATGCTGAATCAATGGCTTCTGTACTTTCTGGGTCACTGACCTGGAACAAGTATGCATTTCAGGAATTCTGATTTCCCTGATTGGAATTCTTGTTCTAGGTCAGTGACTGAGACATTATTGAAGCCAATATAAAAGCAAGGCAACTAGCATTTATAGAAGGAGGCCAGCCATGGAAGCATCCATATATCTCTCAGTACAGAATTTCTTTGTCATGTCATCAGTGCTATCTGTCTTTTGTCACCTACCTAGATACTCTATGCATTTGACTCCTTTAGTTTCCCTATTGCCTATTTGGATTTAATAATTTACATGTTACCCTCAAATAATTGATCTTGCTGCATAGCTAACTCCTTGATCAACTCTCTACTACTGTGTGGCTTTCATGAAATCCACCATGAGGCTATACAACAGGAGCTTTAGAAAGGGAAGTCCACATCCAGCTCCATCAAATTGGGTTACATACAAGGGTATAGTAATCAGAACGTACTTATAGGCCTGTCTCTAGGGTAGTGTTAAAAGAGGAGGTAGCACCAAAGCACAAGACTTAAATTACAAATTTATGTTTTTTCCTTTTCTTTTGTACATCGTTTAGAAATCAGACATCATGCTGCCTCCATGTTTAAATATGAATACTTCTATGCAGCTGACAGATCTGGCATATGCCAGACATTTTACCCCACTGATACAAGCAACAACCTCACTAACCACCACAACCATATGGAGTATTGCTGGCTGAACTCTGAACCTTTCAGAGTTTGATACGACTCTTGGAATGGGTTCCACTCACCTAATTGCCTTTTTTTCCCCCTGAAAGTAGTAAATTATTTTATTTACTGCATATGAAGAGGTACATTTGCATACATTTTCCAAGGACACTTGACATCTTCTTGCTTGTACTTTTAGTTAATTGAGGTAACTTCCGCATTTTAGACTGACAGTGTTACTGACTGTAGTCCTGAATTAAACAATTCCTAATTGCCTTGGACACACTAATTCTAAACCAAATTGACCACAGGCAAGTCCTTTGAGTCAACAAAGGCTATGTGAATCTTCTAAAACAACTATGTCACCATGTTCTCTTCAGTGAAACTGCAAGTCTAGCTTGATCTCACCTTTTCTCAAGCTTCCTTGATGGATCTTTAATGTGATGAGAAGCCCCACTGACCAATAGGAAAGCTTAAGAGGGATTTAAGGGAGTATGGTCATGCTGAACTTTACAGTAAAAGACAAAATGTGCATATAAATCTAGCTTCCTATATCTCTAGATCTTTCAATCATTTTGATGGCAATTAACACTGAAGGCAATCTCTGCGTACCCCATTTATTCATCACATGCTCAGTTTTAATTAGACATGTAAGCTGCGGAAAAATTCAGTTTAGTTATTTTGGAGTTCGGGATACGGATCCGTAATTCAATTCGGTTTGGGTTTCGGACGAAATCCGAATTTCGTTAGTTTCGGATGAGTTTATGAATA
Organism: Nanorana parkeri; assembly: GCF_000935625.1. Taxonomy (NCBI): domain Eukaryota; kingdom Metazoa; phylum Chordata; class Amphibia; order Anura; family Dicroglossidae; genus Nanorana; species Nanorana parkeri. The sequence continues at coordinate 222,624 of NW_017306443.1, read as the reverse complement.
TTCATTGCGAGTAAAACAGAAAACCATATGCAGATATTAATACTAAAGCTGAATCTCCTAGACCGGGAATGGCATTCGGGATCTGAATTTCCGATTGCATTCGGGAGCTCCTGAATGCCATTCGGGTCTGGGAGCCTCAGCTTTAGTAATATATGTATATGGCTCCCAGACTCGAATGATATTCGGGTTCCAAATTTCCGAATGCCATTCGGGTCTGGGAGCCATATACATATATTACCAGAGCTGAGGCTCCCAGACCCTAATTGCATTCGGAAATTCGGATCCCGTATGCCATTCGGATCTAGGAGCCTCCGATTTAGTATTATATGTATATACTGAACACGAATTTTCATTACGGCATGTGACTTTTCTGGCCAATCAGATGGTTCCCATGTTGCAGAAAATTTGTGTTCAGACCCATTCAGATGTATTAAACTGAAAAACGCATCTGATTGGCCAGAATAGTCACATCTTTTTGAATGAAATTCGGATTTGGACACATTCGGATGCAATGGGATTCGGAAATTCAGATGTGACCGAATGTCCGAATTGCGGAAAATTCGTCCGAATTTTGATACAGGACGAAACAAATTGCAAATTTCTAATTTTAATTAGCCTAGTTTCTCATGGGTTTACTTTAAGGGCTAAAACACACTTTAGCAGTGTGGTGAATGCCACCTTATGGCAGCTCAGGCGCAGGTACATTGAAGCACAACACTCATGCAGTATGGTCCACAGCATTGAAAAAAATGCTTATTTTTAGTCCATTGTGGTGTGTTGGGAGCTGATTAATTTGAGGTACATAAGTTTTTACAAAATGAAACAGTACACACATCAGGGAATCCTTTCTTGAATTCCCATTCAAATCAAATACTACATACATGTTATACATTTAATATATAATCAGCCTAAACATTACACATCACAGTTCAACTCTTCAAAAATCACCTACACTCGTCCCTCCTTCCACCCTTCTGGCCTTGGGTAGTCTCTATTTATATCTGTCTATGCCCTCTAAGGATGTATCCAGATGTGATGGCATATAGTTATGATCCAAGGTTGCCATCCTTCTTAAATTTGGATATTGTATCTTCTAATATCGCTGTCATTTTCTCATTTATTAAATACCAAGATATTTTTTGCTTGACCTGTTGAACCACTGGAATATCAGACATCCATGCCCTTGCCAATGTTTGTTTAGCAGCTGTAAAAATATAGGTTACCAATCTAAATTGATCACTTGTACATCCCTTTGGCTTTATTTGAATATGCTGCCTTTACGTAATGCATTTTAACATGTTATAATACATGTGTGGGGCTAATGCAATGCACCAGAATGGACAGGTCTGAATGGGCCCTAAAACTTGACTGCATAGTTTGATTTTCTAAGTCGGAAAAACACTTATGCATTATACCAAAGCTTACTATGGGACATGTAGCATTATTTGTTTCGGCAGTCTTCACTATACATGCTTCAGACCATAGGGTCTGGGCTTGGTAAGGCAATGTCTAAAGAACTGAAGAGAAAATAGGACTCCTACTGATAACTACTAGGTACTTTCTAAGTGGAAACATTAAATAGGGAGTGGTGGCATGCATGAATACCAGTTGACTTTTTTGGAGAGGGCAACTTTTTGATTTAAAACTATCTGGGAGATTAATCTGGCAGTGTGTATTAAATTGAAAAGAATGTCCAGTAGGTCACATGATGAAAAGATTAGTAGTAGCCATGCCAACAGTTAACCAGAAACAAATAGATCTAACAGTAATAGTGGCCCAATTTTCAGTGTAAACTGTGGCAGGATTACCCACAACATTTTAAGAGACAGTACAGGGGGTACTGGTCAATGCAAAAATTTTGCTGGTGGCACACAGCTGACCAAAATATGGAAACATTTCATTATAGTCATTATTTTAATTTTTTCTATTTCACTGATCCTTTTAAAATCTTCCCCCCAATTTGTCCATAACTAAGCAAATATTGACTGATTACATTTCTTTTTACAATTAGTAATATGCAAATTGACTGCAATGCTTTCTAATTAAACCTATATTAAAGAGTGTGCTAATAATTATCATTCAAATTTCTTTCGGAAAATTAGGCACACAAGGTACAGCAGTTGTTCATTTAGCGCAGGACACAGTGCTTGCAAAAATGGATTGGAGTTTTTTTTACTAGGTTTCCGGCTACAGATAATAATTGGGTTGGGACTTGGTGCTAACAACAATATGTGATGCTTATACACCAGGCTAACCAATTGTGCTACATTCCCATAACGATTCAGCTTCCTCTCAAGACAAATGCTCAGCTAGTCTGTACCCAGCAAAACAAAATCAGCAGTGATCCTTTGTCTTTTCTAAATAAATATAAGATTTCTTTTTGGGAATTACCTTAGAGAGAAAGCAAGCGACAAACATTATTTATCATACTTGGCTTAGTGCACAAAAACAGAGCAGATGGTTGGAGGACAAATACATTTCTAAACACATTTATATTTGGATTGTATTGTGGCTAAAGCAGATTAGGCTGTAATATAATCTGGCTGGCAAAGTATACAATTACTGGATACTGTTGGTTGTTTTTGGAATCAAAAGCTATTCTTTATCAGAAAACGGTGTCTCAGATATAAAAAGTCAAATGACACCATCTTCTAGCTTGAAGGTACACCTGGCGTTTTGGATCCAAATTCATGTTGACGAGAAGGAGGGTAGAGGTAGGCAATGTCTTTGTTTCTACAGTTAGAAAGGTTTGAATGTTTTTGGAACCTTAAAGCTAAAGTATAGGGTACACATAATATTTTCCCTCGTTTCCACTCCCCCCGATCAACACGCAATAAAAAAAATCTTTGACTAAATAATTTTTGTCTCTTTGCTGCTCTTTGCTCCATGTTCAGAGAGAGGGGCTGGTAGGTACTTGCAGGCCCATCTAAAGGTATTCCGGCGATGTCTTATTTCACAAAAATCTCTGGAATAATAATTGACGACAGAGAAGGCGTATAGCTGTCAGAGGGGGGCCAACTACAGTACAGAACAGTGGAAGAAGTGATTGATGATGATGAGGATGGAGGTTGTTTAGACAGGAAATTAAGGCTGGGCTTAAGATAGCTGCTGCAGCTTCAAAGGGTTAAATTTTAATGATGCAAGTTTACAGTGCATTAAGAGTTTTCCGTTTTAATACAGGAGAGGATCTACTACTAGGAAAAATGTAAGGGTGGAGTTCAGCTTTAACATTGAGCCATTACTCTCATGAATTAAAATGTATCTTAATCCAAAACTGTTGTTGTTTTGGACAAAACCATTGCTCTATTAAGGAAATTACAACCAGGACCTGTATGGTTGCAGTAAAATCCATGTTTTATCACACCTTCATGTTGACCATTGAGGCCATCTATCAATCTATCACAGTTGTTGGTCTGTAAGAAGAAGCAGCAACTATACAATCATTTTAAAGGCCAATTCCAGACACTTTTGTTGGATATTATTATTATTATTATACAGGATTTATATAGCGCCAACAGTTTGCGCAGCGCTTTACGATATAAGGAAGACATTACAATCACAATACAATTCAAGACAGGGTGGTAAGGAGGGCCCTGCCCCTGAGAGCTTACAATCTAAAAGGGAGGGAGAAGTGATACATGAGGAGGTAGCTGTGTGGGGATGAATTGTTTGAGAACGTGTGGCTGAGTGGTTAGGTTGAGGTGGGATAGGCTTCCCTGAAAAGATGAGTCTTAAGGGATCACCTAAAGGCAGTCAAGGTGGGAGATAGATGGACATATTGGGGTAAAAAGTTCCAGAGGATGGGAGACACTCTAGAGAAGTCCTGGAGGCGAGTATGGGAGGAGTTGACAAGGGAGCTGGAAAGCTCAGAAAGTTATGTTATGGAGTTCTGCTTGAAGGACTTTAGCTCCCACACATCCTTACCCTATAATGATCAAAGCAATTCTTACAATACAGCTATGGCCCTATTAAATCTTATCACCTATTTAATACATTTTTGTGGGTGGCATTGTCTTCAAAGAATAATAGAATTTTGTAAACATTTGAAAAGCAAACGTAAAAAAAAAAAAATGTAGTTTGATCAGTGGTAGGACAGTATTACTGTACATACAAAGTACAAATTTGATTTTATAACTTGTCTTAATTATAGCGACATTAAAGTGCTGTTCCTGGTAAAACCTACAGTGAAAACTAATAATAATTTACATAAACACTTTAATTTTGTGCAATTTGTTTACACGACACTACAAATGAATAGAAAACCCTAATAAAAATGTAGTAAACATTTGCTAATGAATGACACGTAAAAAAAAAAAAATCTTGAAAAACGAAATAAGGAGAGAGGGAAGAGGAAGGAGTTACATAGGGATTATAAGGGCTAACAAGTAGTTAATCAGGGGTTAAATTAAAATGTTTTATGAACAATAAACTTCTTTTAACTATTAGGTTTATTATAACAAAACCGTTGCGTTGAAACTAGTTGCTCCTGATAGCTTTAGCTAACTATAATATAACAAAGTCATTACAATGTAGTTATTACTGAATTCTGTAACCAAGAATAAGGCAAGCGTTGACAGGCTTTGGGCTTTGTCAATGGGCAAATGAAGCTTGCTTCTCCCATCAGCTTAAGATTCTTCTAAGAACATTCAGAATTGAATGACGGGTGCATTTGACCTTCAGTTGATCTCTGACCTAAATTGTACCTACTGTATGTTAAGCTGCTTTGACAAAAAAAAAAGAAGCTATTTTGACATAAACAAAAGCCTTCGCCGTGGGCCCTTGCACTGATCTGCAAAGCATGAGACACAGATAGTGGCTCTTTTATTATATGGGACCTCACCAGGTCCCAGAAGCTACTGTATACCTAACCCTGCAAAGAGGATGTTGTAGGGCATACAAAGTATACCAGTGATGATATATTGGTCCAAAGGTTTCTTGAGTCACTGGCCAGAACTAATACACAGATCAGGGTTTTGATTTTCCTCAGGTAGGAATGACCCAGAAGGTATTGAGGCCAGAGACAGTAATAGTATTAGTAGTTTCAGAAAGTGAAAGTTCTGTGTTTTCTCTCTGTACAGGTTTCCTTTAAAAGGCTTAATGTGGCTTACGATCATTGAAAGGTTGAACAGTCTACTTACTGACACAAAACATGTTCACCATGATTTAATAATCACGGAGTCTTTTTATATTAGATTAAAAACAATATCTTACCATTTTTGTCATGGGAAATATAATGGACAAGGATTACCAAGCAGTAAAATTGGAATCCAGCTTCCATATATTAAATTTTTCTATTGTAAAACTAAATAAATTGCTGAATTGTTCTTTATTCCTCTGGGTAACAGGAAACTCAAATCATTATAACAGAAGGGGAGACTTGACTGCAATTCTTAAACAAGCAGTGCCATCATATTTTAGGTCATAACACAATTATCAATTTCTGTGCCGTTACGTATGTGGTATTTATGGCATATTAGTGTCAAAAGCTCAGCTCAATTCCATTATGAGACTGGGACTCAGGATGTTCACTGTGTCATCCTTCTCTGCATATGCCTTATACTCCCTAATGCATCATAAGTATTTGCTGTCTTCCTGCTTAGATATTTCACACAATCAGTGACCTGTCTGGGCAGCTTTTATTAGTGGTTATGGATGTTGCGAAGTTGACTACAGTTCCAAACGCTATCATTTAATTATTCTGTCATTTGGGAGCAGGCAAGGGAACCTTAGCAGTCGCTGAGAAAAAATAGAGAACGATGTAATAGTGAACAATGTAGACAAGTAAAGGGTAACTCCATCTTTTCACTTTTCTTGCCAAAGTGATATTCTAAGCTGGGGCATCTAAATGACCATCTGATCAACTTCATAAATAGTATGCATTACCTTAAGTGTTTTTAAGTGCAGTTGGGGAGCAAATGAAAGACCAGCAGTGTTAGTCTTTATAAAGGTGAGTGGTATGCATATTTAGTGATTATGTTGGGCCACATGGACCATGGGATAGGGTAGGAGGAGAGTAAGGGTAGGGGGTGTTATCATAACTGAACAAAATTCAATTTCACTAGCATTTTTTATTGGAAAGTGGTAAGGCACAGGTTGGAAGAGGTAGTTGCAGATGCTAGTGTCAGCAAAAAGTTCTTCAGGTGGCACTTTGACTTGTGGGCCCATTCTGTTATAGTTACCTGTTGGGGCTTGTCTGTGTTTTCTCTTGGGCCTGTTAACTGTTGTTTGCTGTGTTGCCCACCCCTCTTTTAGGAAATTTGTCTTACCTAAACAATCCATTTCTTGGAGTTCATCACAAGACACAGAGCCCTCTCCTCTGTTTTCTCTGATCCACTATTCTACTGCTTGCTACAAAACTGAGGCAGGCTAGGAGTGGAGGTTATAAAGAACTGTCCTTGCAACTTTAATTTCCCAGTGTCCAAACTTCTAAGAGACCCTTCACACTATAAGTGTTGGGGCTGCACTGGCCCGCTTTATCCAGCACAGCCCCAATGCACAGAGACAAGACAGATCGTCGTATAAGCACTGTGCCTGTCATCGAACACCAGCAGCCACGCATTTAGTGTGTCTTGCTGGTGTTAATGGGCCCCAAAGTTAGCTGCATAACCCATTGCTTCCAGAATTAACTCCCTGTGTCATGTGATATACTCCAAAATATGGATTTTAAGTGTAAGACTAAAATCCTGCTTTTTTTATTATAAATGCTAGTAGTATAAATAGTACTGACTTTGACTTGGTATCAGCCTCTTGCAAGGCTTGTACAGCAAAGCTGGAGTCCGAGGGGAAGAAGCATTTAATGCACTGATAAGAAGCATGCTGATAGCAAGAGAAAGCAGTGACAGAGAGAAGAGCTCATCACTGTGCTGCTTCTCCTTTCACTATAGGAACCAATCCGATGTATTCTTTCATTAGTGGATTGCAGTCAGACTATCGAAAGATAATTGCTGATTGTTTTCCTTAACTCCATTTTGCACACTGCACATTGCATCATTAAATGAGCCAAGTGTACCTTTCCCCCATCACATCTTTATTGTACAAAATGCTCTCATTCTTGATAACCTTCCAAGAAACGAAAAAAAAAAAAAATGTGGAAGCAATTTCGAATAGCATTTTTCTCTAAATACCTATATATAGAGATCTGACTCCATGGTCCCCTGATTACAGCCTTGTTCATATTTCTGAGCCTCTTCCTTTGTGAATGAAATCTTTCAGACCCCTTAAACCCTCCAGCAGGTGTGAATGTATGGTGAAAATGAGCAACAATTACTCTCCACTGGTCTCTAATAGCTGAGGATGATGAGGCTGCGGATGAGTCACAAAGGTCTGATGGCTTTTAATATTGCTCTTGCCATTGTAAGATCCAAGCTTGGGTTGCTCAAAGTCATTTTTATTCCGCAGTAAGTATGTAATTGTTTTTTTTTCGTCTAAATCAGCTCACATGTTTCATACAAATGTATTATTAAGCAACAAACGCAGCACAACAGATGGAAAAGAACCAGGCTAGCGGATATTAAAATAGACCATGTAAAACCACTTTATGTGTTTTATAGTACATCCTGAAATAGTAAGTCTGAATTTTTAGCACAGCTAATGAGTGAGTAGTCAGCATCCCTCAGGAACATTTAATGCTGAACTCCAGGAAGATAAAAAAACCCAGAAATGAATAAAGCTCTGTATTCAATAATATATAATTAAATGTTTTCTTTAAATATAAGCAGCTTAAGTACCAGAATCTGACCTGATATCAGCCTCTTGCAGTTCCTGTATAGCAGAGTTTAGACTGAAAGAGGGAAAGCTTTACTTTTACTGTCCAGTCACAGGCTTGGGGATGGGCAAGAACTGTAAGTGTTACTTAACTGCTGCAGAGAAAAAAACAGTTCTTCTTCCCTGCCAGACAGGGCTGTGCCGGGTAACACTGCTGGGTAAATATCAGGACTGGATGGATAGAATTACAAATCATTTGGGAGGTAAAAGAGCTCCCATGTATTTATTTTATATGTGTATTTAGCCTAGAGTACATCTTTATGCCTCCTCGGTGGAGCATTGTACTTTATCTATAGATTTAAACAGTCCTCATTACCCCCCCCCCCCCCTTTTTTGGTTCTTTTTAAAAGTGCTAGGTGGATAGTCAAAGAGTTCCAAGGACTCACCGCCTTATTCCAACCTCGGCTGCAGTAAATTCACACTCTGGGGGCAGGCTGTAGTGTGCCTCTCACTTCCCAAATCAATCTCCAAAAGATCAGCCTCACAAAGACCAGGGTAAGTGTTGTCCAAGATTTATTAAAACAAATTCCAAAAAGACAGATCCAAAAGAATAATGATCAGCATGTACATCACCATGTATGTTTCCCACACCACAACAACGCTTCTCGTGTGTTTCACCACTTGGGCTTAATCATAGTGGTGATTAAGCCCAGGTGGGGAAACGCGTGATAGGCGTTGGCGTGGTGTGGGAGACATTCATGGTGATGTACATGCTGATCATTATTCTTTTAGATCTGTGTTTTTGGAATTTGCTTGGATTTGTTCTAATAAATCTTGAACAGCACTTACCCTGGTCTTTGTGCGGCTGATCTTTAGGAGATTGCTAGGTGGAAAGTGTCTGAAATAACATAAAGTATGGCTTTTTTGACACCTATCCCCATCTCCTTCCAAGAGCTTGACCTACAATTTGTAGTGCAGTTATGTTCCTTTAGCACTCACAAAACTAATGAGTAACTTTTATTTTTTGCTTTAGAGCATCAAATTCTGCAAGGTGGATGAGATCTTATCCAAATCTTGGCTGTAGCATGCAGGGACAGTTCTAGGGCTGCAGATAAGAACACAAACATTATTTTGAAATTTCTTTATAATCATTGGCTCAAAATGTTTACCAACACATCACTATAACAGTACTGGAATGTCCACAAGGACAGCGTGGGCTAATGGAAGGATGGGCAACTCCGGCTCATCCAATTACAGGTTCCATGAGGCATTGCCAGACTGACAGGCACTGAGAGGTATGTTGGACTTTTTGGTAAAGCACAGCTGGAGGGCTGGAGTTGCCCACCCCATGTCTAATGTCTGTCAGTAATGCTATTTTATTTATTTCAGGTGTTTATATAGCGCTGACAATTAACACAGTGCTTTACATGCACATTCACATCAGTCCCTACTCTCATGGAGCTTACAATCTAAGGTCCCTATCTCACATGCATACAGGTCTAATTGAGACAGGAGCCACTTAACCTTCCAGCACGTCTTTGGAGTGTGAGGGGAAACAGAGGACACCCACGCAAGCACCAGGAGAACATGCCACCTCCTTGCAGATAGTGTCCTGGACAGGATTTGAACCAGGGACCCCCAGTGCTGCAAGGCAAAAGTGCTAACCACTACGCCACTATGTTTTGTCAACATTTTTGCAATGATATTGTGTGGTAAAACACCCAACCGTTCAGTCATGTTGCATCTCTCTGTAGAGTGCTCTGTGACATAATTGTCTGCAAATGTTTGACCACTGGCCACCTTTTACCTGGTGCATGGTAGACACACGCCTACTCAAGTGAAGCAGCTTGGTTGTTTTGCATCATGGCAAATGTATTTAAACACCATACATGCCAACCAGGCTGTCTTTTTGATAACCAGGTGTCTTGGTTGTTGTAAGAAGTGAATACCCCCTTTAAGGAAAGGACTACTATAACACACAGCCTGATTTACCACTGTAAATCCACCTCATCATGATCATCCTCTTTTCCTGATGGCCTGTAAAGTCTCAGAAACATGTATGCAAATATTGATGGTTAGGCATTACATACCATAAGGTCCACTTACCCTGAAATCAGCTTAATTTGTATGTATCAATTTTTTTGAGGTCAGGTTCATATGGATAAATATGGTTGAGACTTTATCGCCCACTATCAGGCAATGGTTGGCACTAGATGCTGTCATACCAACTGGTTCTCCTCAGATTATTTTCTTACACCTTTAGACCACAGTCAGTTATTTGGGTAAGTCGCATATTTTACACTGTGTATCTGACACCCACATTTATTCAGCCCTACAATGTCTTTGTGTTCCATCATTTTGTCTTGAGTAATATTGATATTTTGTTCTCAGGGTGCTAGGGGTTAAGTACTTCACAAATATGCAGGCTGAGGTTTCCACCTACTTATTAATACAACCAGCTCATACAGTAGTATAATAACAGATGGCTGTGTATCTTCAACTGGGGAAGCAGCAGGATTGGAACACTCTGCCAGCCTTTCATGGAATACTGAGCTTGGCAGGATTCGAATCCCTTGATATCATCTCCGTTCCATTATATAGCCCCACACGTTCTTTTGCACTTTAATGTATAATGTCTCCCATTATTCATATTTAAACCTTAAGTCAAGCAAGCGCCCATCACACAACTTTAGGTATATCTGTATTAGCTTTGTATGTGTTACCAAGCAGTTTTACAGCTTGGATTCCCTTTATCGCTTAATGAAATGTACTCGCTAGATAAAGCAGACAGGCAGGGAAACATACAGCAAAATACAAGCAATGAAGTCATACATAGTTACTAGAATCCATGTGTTTTCCAGTATTTGAATCCATCGGTTGCCAAGGCAACCTTTGTTTTAATTCATATAGATAGTAGCAGCAATTTTAACATCCCGGGTAAGTGACATGTCAAGAAATGATATTTATAGTATAAGACTACAGACTGTGAATGGACAGCAGTGTAATAAAAATATTTATTATGAGCAATAAAGTGATCTGGTTTCCTTTTTTATTACTTTTTTTATTACCATTTGATTATATTCCACTAGTGAAGGAGAGGGAAAAATCTACATTGTAAAAACTCAATTCAAACTCCAACATATTTTCTTATCATTCCTGTGTTTGTAATGTGAAAAAGTTAGCAAAATTTTCAACAAACATAAGGCTGTAGTCACACTTACCTTTCCATGTGCGTTGCTATGCATTGTTTCTGTACATTTTCAATGTGCGTTTTATTGCATTCTGCACTCGTTTCTTTGGTTTTGTCAGCCAATGAAATGATGAGAAAAATGGAAGTTGCTACCGTTTACCATGCACTGGAAATGCATCAAAAAAGCATACTACATGTGTTTCAAACACTGATCTTACCATCATTAGGGCCCTACCACATATTTCAAAAATGGTCATGAACTTTTTCAGCCAACCCAGCGCACAGCTGTAAACTAACACAATCAAAAACAGTGGGAAACCTGTGCATGTGCTGACCTGTGCATTACATTGTGAAGGTGTTAATGGGGCCTTATTTGCATTGAAGTGATTAAAGCTGAACTTACAAGCTTACAATTTAAAAGCAGCTCTATATCATTTATAATGCCCCCCTCACATTTAGTTTAATAATTTGTGTTGAGATTGTAGTCCATCACGGGAGCGAGCTTGGAGCGATGGCTACTTTACAACACACACAGGGACCTCTAGAAGGAAGGACAGTGTCAGCATGAAATCAGAGATGATTTGAAGACCTACAGTCGACTGATACACAAATAAGCTACATTTTTGTTAATTGGAAAGACAAATATTTACTTTTTTATTTTTTTACAGGTGTGGATGTATTTTAAAGTACATTTTTTATGACAGAATCACTTTAATATGGAATTTACTTTGTTATCTTACCACTTTTACGCTGGATTTATGTTCTCTTTTGGCTTATGTTTGATCCTATTTATAAATGCATGTTCAGTTATTTTGTATACTAGGAGAACCCCACTTACCCGGAAGTGAGCACTCTTCTCGATTAGCAAAAACTATTTCAGAGCACACAATGTGACGATAGGGCAATAATTAGTGCAGAATAGGTATGTACAGTATATCTAAAAGTCTCAGTGGGAAGGTAGTATACAGATCAAGCTTCAGGTGTGCTGATTGATGAAGCAGGAAGAGAAAGCCCACCAATGACTAAAAAAGAGAGAACAAACAAAACAAAGCGCACCACCTAGTGCATTATCTCGTGGGAAAAAAAGGTTAAGTAGACTATTAAAATGCACTCAAATTGTTGTGAATGAAATCTGCAGTGAAAGCAAAAGTAAATATTTATTATTCAGTGGACATTCTCAACTCCTTTTCATAATTCAGTTTCTTTATGTAGGCTGCTATTTTAGACCGCTGTTTTGGAAAATGTTAGATGGCCACCATTCATGCTGATCCAAATGCTTCTATACTTTCTGAGTCAATGACCAAGAACAAGAATGAGGACCATGAGTTCTGACTTCTTACTCCAACTTCACTTGCAGGCTTCTTGATTTGGCAGAATGGTTCAGAAAGTAGTCCAAATAGAGAAAACCAGGTTACTAGAATTTTCCAAAGAAGGCCTGCATTGGCAATCCTCATATTTCTCTCGCTTCAGGTTTTCTTTATTAGAAAAAATATGTGCGTTTTGCTTTATTTGTCATATTGGTCTAGGCAGAAAATAATCCTGCAACTGATTTAACTGGAATGGATCTGTCAATTATCTGTGCATCTGTAAATCCAAATGGCTCAATATGCACAAATCCTGAGTTTGCGTTTTGTGTGCTGTTATGTCAAATTCAAGAGAACCTGTGAGGTCTGCATGCATTGCCACTGTAGCACTCTTTACCTCAGTGCTGATGTCTGGGTATTGGGAAAATAAAAATAAAAATTGATGAGGCCAAATGGAACAAGATATAGACCTGCACTGCCAAAAGCTCTGATAATATATTAGCTTTGGAGAACTATATAAAGTTCCTTTCAGATGGTACCTTACTTCGTCTAACATAGCTAAATACATTTCTATTGGTTCCCTACACTGTTTTTGACAATGCCATCAAGAAGGCACAATTTTATATATTTGATGGCCCTGCCTTATGGAGTAAAAATTATGGATAAGGGTCTATAATTTAATTAACTCAGTACTTAATAATATAAGAATAAACCCTGTAGAATCCTTGCTGAAAAGACCCATACCGAACATTCCTAGAGCAGCAAGCTAACTCGCCAACTTTATATTTAGCATGACCAATCAAACAATAGCTCATTGGGGGAAATACCCCACACTGAACTTTTAATAAGTAAAAAATAGACGGAATGGTATCATGATTATTGAAAAAATTGCTTTCGTATTCCTCTGTTCCCCTCATAATCCACCCCAATCTTCCATCTCCTTTTTCCTTCAAACCACCCCATTAATCTTTTAACTGATTTAACACACTTCTGTTTTCTAATCTACCTTCTCTCCCTTCTCTTTTTTCTTACTTTCTTTTTCGAATGTTCTTCAGTAAACTTAATTTCACTTCGTACTACGTGGAATTTGTTCAGTATCCTACATTCAAGGTCAAGACCTTATGTATGCCTACACCCTGGTACCCACCTGTGGGAGGGGGTGGGGGGGCTTAGGGGCCAGACATTGAGAAGGTCATTATTGCTACATAATGTATAATGCACCGTAGACTGCCAATGTTGGCATTTATTACACATGGTCTTAATTGTATACCATGCAAAGATAATGGTAATTAAATTTACTTTGTCTCAGGAAAGGTGATAAAAAAAATCTAACCTGACATGCCTGTAAAGGTACAGTTTTTCCCAAAGGTCCAAGCTTTCCAATGCTCTCTGATGTTGGAATTTACATCCCTGTTACACCAACCCAATACATTCTCTCTTGAGACTTTGGAGTTGATGGTCCCTGTATAGCTGAATGATGTTACATACAGTAGAGCTGTGTGCAGCCACTGAGTATCTCTGCCCAGTAACAGGGATAGAGAAGAGGAAAAAAATGGGGCCGGGGGATGGCTAAGGGGAGAAGGGTTAATGCCATAGGTCCTGAAAAAGGAACAAGGACACAACTTTAAAGGATTACTAAAGGCTGGGCGTTGTTTATCTTAATGCATTTTCTGCATTAAGGTAAAAAATGCCCAGTACCTTTTTGACTCCCCCGTCCCCCCCACACTTACCTGTAAGCGCAGCTTGCCACCGCCACAGTCCCCAAAGTGATCCTCCATCCCAAACTTTCTGGTTGTGGGGGAGGATACTAAGGGCAGAGGAGCCATAGGCTCCTTCTGCCGCAGGGCTGTGTGTGTCTATGGATGCAAACAGCTACTGCGGGCATGGCGAGCACCACGCAGGGGGCAGAAGGGAGAGCTATACGGGAACACACTGAAAAATGGTAAACCGAAAAATTGAAAAAAAAACAACAACCCAAAGTTCTGCATAAAGTGTCCCCTCAATAAAAATTTTAAAAAATAAAGGTTTAATATCACGTTAAGTAGCAGCCTTCCTGCCCAGTGTGAACTGCTCCCCCCATTTCTTGAACAGGTATTACAAAGACAGGAAATGAGGAAGCATTTCACCAGTGGGTTCACAGACAAAGTTAAAAACCTTACAAAATTGAATTCTTTTTGATGTTTGGCTTTAAATATATTTACAGTTTCACAGGAGAAATTGAGAAAACCCCCACTATATGTTTGTTATGTTTTTCTAGTCACACAGCATATCTAAAAATAATTTTAAGAAATATTTCTTACTTTTTAGATATCTCTATTTTGCAGGCCTTTGCAAGCTTTCTCAATATAGCTAACTGGAAACTCCAACTGTCTGAACAGAAGGACTTAGGACAGACTAAGACCCCCCTAACATACAATGAAAGAAGCTAAGCTTTTAGATTTTTAACCCTTTCTTAGGATAGAAGGTGTTCAAATCTAGTTTATAACTGATAAGATCTGCCAGCACAGTACAGACAGGGTTTATTATCATAAACATTACCAAACTCCTCAAACCCAACTCAAAGCCCCCCCCCCACCTGTATTCCAGAGGAA
>NW_017306443.1:205273-207320 GCF_000935625.1 Nanorana parkeri | reverse complement strand
AATTTTAGCAGAAAGAAAAACTTCTTTTAGAATTGAGCAAGTTTGATAAAAGCAGCCATTATTTAAAAAAATATTAAGTACAATTTAAAAAAATTATAAAACAATAATTATAATAATATAAAACAGGTGTTATCCCAATTTTGCTGCAAAAGTGGAAATCCACTACATATATACTGTGTATAAATAGCCTCATAAAGTTACTACCCAAAACATGCAGTAAATCTTAGTGTGCATCCTCAGTGGCACATGTACAAGAATAGAATGACCACACTTAAAATTATTGCTCCATCAAATCATCTTTTATTTAATAAACAAGGGACACACAGGATGTCAAAACACTGTTACGCATTTCACAATGTATAATTCTTGTTTACAGAATCTGTGTAGAGGAGCAATGCAGCGTTAAATGCGTAAGTGTGTTGCAATCTCCTATGTCCCTTGTTTGTTGAAAAAAAGATGATTTGATGGAGCGTTTATTTTAAGGGCGGTCAACCTATACTTGTAATGTGGAGTTGTGCTGTGGACAAGTCAGATTGGCACCCTCTGTATATTCTGTGGGTATGGGTGGGTTTTGTAATCAGGAGCAGTGGATGCGTGTCTTGTTACCTGCAGCATAGTGCATATCTTGCTAATTCCGGTTCATTTAGTGTAACGGTATATATTTTTTTCATTTCTGCCTACACTGAAGATTTCAGCCCCCATGCTTATTCCGTGCTGCCTTTTTCCCTGAAAGAGTAACATTTGCAATGTGGAGAATCCTGGAAACTGTCCATTTTTTGTTTTTGATTATAACTGATGTTTGACCTTTGGTTGCTTTCTATGAATTCTGTGCTCCTCTTCATTATGTAAAAGAGATTGCTCATCCGTTACGTCTCAACACAACAAGTGCTAATTATGAAAGCTTTCTCCTAATTCTTGGGTGCAAAGTGCTGACATAAATTAAA
Organism: Nanorana parkeri; assembly: GCF_000935625.1. NCBI lineage: Eukaryota > Metazoa > Chordata > Amphibia > Anura > Dicroglossidae > Nanorana > Nanorana parkeri. The sequence goes on along the minus strand of NW_017306443.1, from coordinate 206,376 downwards.
ACTGCTACTGGGCTGGAATTTTAACACATATTTTACATTTGTAAATTTTTCTATAAAGTTAGTAGCCATGTCTCTATGCTGTGTTGTTAATATCACATTTTCTTTTTAATACTAATGTATAGTAAAAGTAAAATGTAGTCTATGGTATTTGTATGTATGCTTCTGCTTTTCCTCAATGATCAAGGGTTGCTCAGCGGTTTTCCACAGTACACCTGTCAGTAAAAAGATATTTGCCTATATATGTATATATACAGTATATATACTGCCCTAATATATATATTAGGGCTGGTAATGATTAAAAATTTCCTGTTCGATGAATCAAAATTTAATCGATTAATTTCTATTAATTATAACGCACATACACATCCAACTACATTGGCCTATACAGCACAGCAATAAAGTAATAAAATGAACTAGTATCACACTAATCCAGCACGTTATTAATCTCACATGCCCCACTCAATATGGCCGCCGCTTGAGTGGGGCAACTCAGAATAATAACGTGCTGGATTAGTGTGATCCTAGTTTATTTTATTACTTCATTGCTGTGCTGTATGTGTATAGGCCAATGCCAGGGATCCCCACCTGAAATAAGCAATTTCAGGGAGGTGTCCCTCTCATTTCAGGGAGGTGCCCTCCCCCCCCCATCCGTGGAGGGGGGGTTAGGAGGGGCTGGGAAATAGCACCCCCCTGAAATGATGGCAGATTGCACAGGAAGCAATAGCTTCTTTGCTATCTGCAGACTTTTTTTTTTTTTGCAGTTGTCAGAATAAAAAAAAAAGGCATAAGAATGCATAGCTAGATTCCTATTGGCTATTTCACTTTGCAATAGCCTATAGCAAACTAGCTATTGCACCCGCCCCCTGCTGCTTTCAATCACCAGAAGAGGACCTGATAGAAAAATTCAGGTCCCCCTCTGCTGATTGACAGCAGCAGTGGGCGGGTGCATTAGCTAGTTTTCTATTGGCTATTGCTATGCAATCGTATGCCTTTTTTTTTTCTTTTCTGACTGACGGTCAGGCCGCGGCTCCCGATGTCAAAAAAGAAAAAAAAAAAAACGATCCCAGGGAAAGGTTTAATCTGCTCGATTGAGCAGATTAAAC
>NW_017306443.1:196843-204748 GCF_000935625.1 Nanorana parkeri | reverse complement strand
ATATATATATATATATATATATATATATATATATATATATATATATATATACATACACACAGTGGCAGTGCTTTTCAGATTCTTCCAGGTTTTCCTAATTGTATCTGGTGCTCTGGAGATTTCTTAGAGCTCTGGGTGGGATGATATCTCTCCAGTCCTGGAGCCAGGTTTTGCCAATGACCAGACTGGGCTGAATAGGTGGCTGAGAGCAGCCTCATTAAGGAGCCAGACCAGAGCTCAGGGGAGAGTTGGTGTGGTGTGTGCTGGAGGCACACGGGGGCCAAGCCAGGTGGTGTGGTGGGGCCACACACGGAACAGCCAGGGAGGCTGGAGGATTGGATAGGCTGAGAGAGTCAGGCACGCAAGGTGTGTGGAAAGCTGCTGGAAGCGGTTAAACGGGGATGAAGTACCCCTGAAGCGTTTTGTTGATGCAAACGTTAAAGTCCTGGGGCACTGTGAGTGAACAGGATAACCGTGAGTTTGTGAGACAATATACTTATGCCTAAAGAGAAAAATAAAGACTTTTTTGTGTATGCTAAAGCCATGAGCGAGTGCTCTGTGAGCTCCCCAACATTACAATATATACAGTATATATTAACCTAGAGATGCCTGCACATATCTTTGTCCATCCCCATGGCCTACATGTTACCCCCAGATTCCAGGCCTTTCTGATCTGCAAAGCTTTGAGTTTGTGTTTTCTAGCTTAGTTAGTTTGAGGCTAGGTGCACACCTAGCCGTTCACAGTTTTTGTGTCTTTTTTTGCCTGTTTTGCTTTTTGCTCCCTGCAACTTCTGGGTATAAAGTGATGAATGCTTCTGGATTAAGCCTAAAGTAACTGCATGGTGCACTAAAACCCCATTTTTATCTAGTAAAGAGAATAGTATACTACAAATGTCTCCTGAACGTTAATTTGTCATAAAATAGTTGTGTGTGTAATGCCCAGGTGTCTGTCTGCCTGAGGTAGGGTGGCTGGGCTAAGTTATATCTTCTCTGATACAAAGGCCTGTGATCTTTACCCCACTATTATCGAAAGTGGGGGCCCGCAAGAACTGGTGAGTGAAAAGGGACCTCAATGGATAGAGGGGTGGGGAGCAGGATGGTAAGTGCCAAACCACTTCTGCTTAGTAAATGCCACCTGGAGTGGTTTCTTCTAAAACGACTCTATGGTGGGTTCTGCAGGGTCTCGGGTGGGCTAGTCACACCCCTGCACTCCTCTTACCTGTCAGCCCCGATCCCCTGTCCGCCTCCTGCATAGGGCCCCGCCTCCTCTTCCATCGCCAGGCCCTGCCTCCTTCTCTGCTGTTGACGCCGAGCCAAGCATCCTCCTACGTAGCTGCAAGATGTCACTGACACAGCAGCGGCTGTGAGGAAGAACGCACCGCTGCAAAGATCACTGACAGGTTGTTAGAGAAAATGCAAATAAACCTGGGATACTTACCAAGCAAAGCAAAGGGAAAAACAATGTGTACAAATGACAAGGTAACAGCTAAATACAGGGTTGAAATACATATTTGCAGTGGAGTAACAATCGCCATAGCGCCCCAGGCAGCCTGCACGGGATCAGGGGGATGTCCTGGCCGGGCCCCCATGTGCCCTGGGCCCCATAGCGGCCACCTGGTTCGCTATGGCGATTGTTACTCCACTGCAAATATGCATTTCAACCCTGTATTTAGCTGTTACCTTGTCATTTGTACGCATTGTTTTTCCCTTTGCTTTGTTTGGTAAGTTTTCCAGGATGATTTGCATTTTAGCACTTAATTACTCATGCTTAGTAGGAACACTGCTGTTGAGAATGCCAAGGAGGTAGTGTTTATACTTTAAGTGCCCTCATTTAAAATACCACTGCATTTTTAAAGAGATAACAACCCTGTTTTGGGGTCCACAGGGCTCTGACAACCTCTAAAACTCTGAAAATCAGTGCAGATAGTGTCACACAAAATAAATGAACCCAGGCATTCACTTCCTTTGGACACAAATCTTCTCTACTTTGCTACTTGTTTGAATTGTTCAAATTTCTTACTCAAATTGTAATCTTAGTTTACTCTCAAATCTGCTTAATCTTTTCAGTGTTTATCACCGTTCTATTGGAAACGTCTCAGTGCTATCCCTGAGCAGCTTTGTTTATCCTGTGACACTGCTCACCATGGCTCCAATCTAATGGAACCCTTGGTACTCATTTCTTTTTAATCTCGTTAATGTGGATCTGTGAGGGTAGAAAAATGAGTTTTAATTACAGAACTTTAAGAGGTACAGGCTCCCACCCAGATCTTGACTTCAATACCTAGTAACTCAGCAACATGGAATAGGCATGTATGTACTGAAGTATAATAGTCTGAGGTTTATAGCCCCAGTGTCTGCACCCTGAGAACCAAGTGAGCAATCAGTGTCAGCTAATGTATCCATATCAATACATGCTCCTTTTCATTAATTGCCAACAACATATCTACTAGTTTTTCTTACAGCCAATCCTAGTCTTTAAAACCTGTGCAGCCTTTGTCAAGGCCACCTTGACCATTTTGTATAACACAATGCACAAGGATATGACCGCCATTTTTACTTATTCATGTACAGCAGTAAGGAAAACATATTCAGCATCACTGTCTGGTTTTGGAAGTCCATTAGATCAAAATATATGGACAATGAAAACTGGACCAGGGTAACAGGTATAGGCTGATGGTTGTAAGTAGACCTTGGAAGCTGCATGTTACCCTATATTCAAATAAAAGCTATTGTACATAGTGTGGATGTGTTTTTATTGCTGTCTGTGCGTCCATTGGGAAGATTGCATCTCAAATCCTGTCCATGTGTGTGTCAACAGATTAATAGATAGATAGATAGATAGATAGATAGATAGATAGATAGATAGATAGATAGATAGATAGATGGATATTTCTGTTTTAATTAGTAAAGAATGATTATTTTCTATTTGTTTGTGTGACATATTATTAGATGGTAGGAGTGAGTTTTATCTCAACTGATAAATGAGATTATTATACTTTTTTACACACAACCAACATGAGTAGAATCCCAGTCATGCATTCTGGGTAGAAACACAAATGTTTACTCCACAGAGCAGCTAATTGATAGAACGATGCAAGAATAGCAGCTGAAAAATCTACATGGACTCAGGGTTCCCGTTTACCATAACTTTCTTTTCTTGATTTTTTTAAAATTTGTGTAAGCGTGCACAGTGAATTGTTCTGTTTTCTGGGAACACCTGCAAAGTCTTTCCATTGGCAATGTCTTTGTTGCTCTGGCTTAGCAATGGGGGACATTGTGCTGGCTGCCATCCAAGAGTTAAATCAGTTTGAAGCTAAAATAGCTTACAGTGCTTTATGAAACTAGATTTCATCCTGTAAAGGTTTAGATCTACTTCAAGTAAACTCTGGCATCCTGTGCAACTTTGTTACAAGGTCTCCTGTTGGTGCTACTGATCACATGCGTACTACGTGTATGGCACCATCTAGTGGAAGAAAGGGAGAAATACAGTCTATTAACATTGGAAGGGTGGCATGGGATAGAGGGTTACATATAACGTTGTATGACTTACAGGGTTATTCACAAAGTTGCCGAAGGCAGCTGAGTGAATAACTGAGCCGAAGTGAACAGAGAGTACATCTGCTGCCTTCGGTCAGCCAAACATGCTCTGCATGTTCGGCTGAGCCGAAGTGCAGAGGGACTTCGATCCAACATCTGGATAGGCTTAGCCGAGGCTCCAGCAGCTCGCTCACTGCCATTCACCCCTGTTCTCGGATGCCGCCGAGAGGCATTTGGTTCGGCTATTCTGCTCGGTACCTCTGAGGTAATGAGCAGAATAGGAAATAGGTGCAAAGAGTGAAAAAAGAGGTGAAAACTGATTTCAGAAGTGAAAAAAAATAGGGAAATGAAAAAAAAATATTTTAAAGAAAAGAAAAAAAACAATTGGGCGGAGCTAGCAGCGACAGCCTGCTCGGCCCAACTGTTTCCTATTAGCCGGCACCTGCTAGAGTCTTTAGCAGGTCCCGGCCAATGAATAACAACTGGGTGGAACCTTCGTGATGTCACGGCCGGCTCCGCCCAGTTGTTATTGTTTAATGACAGATCGGCGTCCCCAGGTCATTGGGGGACGCTGATCTGTCATTACAGCTGGGCGGAGCCAGCCGTGAGATCATGGCTGGCTCCGCCCAGCTGCCATTTGCGGGGCGAACAGCTAGCCTTCGGCAGGCTGCTCTCCCCGCTTCAGCTGTCACTTCGGCTCAGTCGAGCGGAAGCATATGCCTTCAGCTCAGCTGAGCCGCTCGACTGCCTTCGGCAGCTGTATGGGCTATTGGTAGCTGAACTGAACTGTACGGGCTATTTAAACTGAACCGAAGCTACGGCTGGATCCTTCGGCTCTTTAGTTAATAACCCCCTTAGACTTGCTTGCGAGGGGAAGGAAAGGCAACACAGATCTATGGGACACTCTTAAGAGCTTGATCCCAGGTTGACCCCAAAAAGTAAATCTTATCACATAAAGTGGCTTGTTGTTTTACTGATATTACAGCAGGATTATATTCAGGGCAACAACTTGGACCCTCCTATCACACAACATTCTGTATAGGTAAATTACTAATATAGGATGGCTTAGGGAGTAGAAGGGTTTGTAGAAAATGATTAGTCAAGATTTTCATGTAACATTGGCAGTCTATATCTTTGAGTCAAATGATCACTGAGGATAACATTTGCATTTAATTTTCTTTCATCGTATGCTCAATTTGCTTTGCTTAGGTTTGTAATAGGCTTTAAGCCACTTTAAGATGGCCAAATTAAAGAGGATCTGCCCATTTGAATTATGTTATAATCCCACTTTCAGCCACCATGAATATCCACTACTCTTTGTATATTGGGTGACCCTTTAATACTGCTTATGAGCCTGAACCACATGACACTAACTTATCACTGTTTTATAAGCAGGGATGAAAAGAACATTGGATAAAAGTGGAATAAAGGAGCTCCTCTCTGCAAAGCCTTTCAACCAACATGATCAATGTGCCATTTGCTTTATAGGGGAAAAATTAAGGGGGAAGGGGGACGTTGGTATCAAAGAAGTGATAAAGCATAACATGCACAGTTGCTGTAGTTTGTGGTTTTTGCATAGTGAAATCCAGCAAAAACTTTTAATCTTTGGGTTATTAGAATGAACGGCTTTAAACACGGCTTTCTACTACCTACAGTTTCGGTTTGCCCTTTTGGATTTGTAGGCTGGTTGAAAGCAGTTAATATTGCATTAAATTGCCCTGAGCTTGGCTAGCATTAGGCTGCCAGTAATTAAATGGAAACTTCAATATTTTTAAGTCAATCTTATTTTTTACTAACAAACATTAAACCCTTTTGCTGCTGGAACAGTGTGTTAATTTTTTCCCATACATATTGCACATTATTGTTATTATTATACAGGATTTATATAGCGCAGAGCTTTACAATATAAGGAAGACATTACAATCACGATACATTTCAAGACAAGATGGTAATGAGGGCCCTACAATCTAAAAGGGAGGCTCAAGTGATACATGAGGAGGTAGCTGTATGGGGATGAATTGTATGAGAACGTGATGGTTGAGTGGTTAATTTGAGGTGGGATATGTTTCCCTGAAGAGATGATTCCTAAAGGATCACCTAAAGGCAGTCAGAGTGGGAAATAGACGGACAGGTTGGGGTTCCAAAGGGTGGGAGAGACTTTAGAGAAGTCCTGGAGGCAAGCATGAGAGGAGTTGACGAGGGAGCTGGAAAGCAGGAGGTCAGAGCAGAGGGGACGGTTAGGGTGATACTTTGAGACAAGGTTGGAGGTATAGCCAGGGGCAGAGTTGTGGATGGCTTTGTAAGTGGTTGTTAATATTTTGAATTTTATCCTTTGGGCTATTGGAAGCAAGTGGAGGGGTTGGCAGAGGGGTGTTGCAGACACTGAGTGGTTGGTCAGGTGAATGAGTCTAGTAGCAGTATTCATGATAGACTGAAGGGGGGATAGTCTGTGTAGAGGTAGGCCAATGGGGGTGGAGTTGCAATAGTCAAGATGGGAGATAACAAGTGAGTGAATGAGTAGTTTTGCGGTTTCATTGGTGAGCAAGGGGCATATTTTGGAGATGTTACGAAGTTGAAGGCGGCAGGATTTAGATAGTGATTGGATGTGGGGAAGAAAGGTGAAGTCTGAGTCAAGGATGACACCTAGCACCTTGGCATGGGGGAAGTGTTGGATAGTCGTGTTAACAATCTCAAGGGAAAAGTTTGGGGAAGGTGCACGGGCGGGAGGAAATATCATGAGCTCAGTTTTTGAAAGGTTTTAAGAAGTGTTGTGACATGCAGACTGATATGTCAGTTAGTAGATTAGTGACAGGCAAGGACATTGAGGAGGTGAGTTGTGGAGTAGAAAGATATATTTGAGTGTCATCGGCATAGAGATGGTATTGGAAGCCATGTGAGGTTATCAACTGACCAAGTGAGGAAGTGTAGATAGAGAAGAGCACATTCTACACTTTTGGCTCGAAAATGACTTGAAACCACAAGAACATGGCATTGTTTCTGTAGACCAGTAGAATTAAACGATGGTAATACAATTTTTTATGTCACTTGATATTTACCTTCTCTCATAACTTTACTTTGAGTAAAAATTACTTTTCAATTAATTATAGTGAACATAGACACATTATAATTCCCACATTTTCTGTTAAATATAAAAAATGAGACCGTGTTGAATAAATAGATACCAAATAAGTCAAGCCTCAAAATAACTTGCACCTGCAAAACAGCAAATAATGACACCCAAAATGATCAATAGACAATGTTTTGCATTTTGATATTTTTATTGTTTCATACAAGAACAAGGAAATTGTATAACCAGAACCAACTGAATGAGGTATACAAACACATAAAAACACCATATAACATATCAGATAATATGGAACCACATGTACTAGGATCCTGATCAGTCAAAAAGGATATAACACGGAGAAGTACATGACACTGTGAAATAGTAATACATCGGTATACAGAAGTCATCATATGATAGAAAATAGTTAGAGTAGTTCCACCACTTGAATAACACAATCCATAGTTTACCCCAACATAGGAAGTACCCAATAGATGATGTTTTAAAAACTCTTTCAGCTTATCAGTTTAAAGTTTATTATACATAATAGCTCTATAATTATTCTAATTATTTCTCTTTCATGCCTATTATGTGTTGTGTAATTGTCATTTACGTACACATGTATGCTCTACACAGCATGCTTACACATTATGTTACTCTTACCTCCCAGTGTGCTCTCCTATAGCAATGTAACACCTGTGTTCCCCCTCGTTGCTCTGTCCCCACTGCTGACATCTTCTCCTGTACTTCTTCCAGGTCTGGGGTTTTCTTTCTTTTCTGTTGGCTGGCAAGAGATGACCTAACTCCCATGCACGTGCGCAGGAGTTACTTTGTCTCGGCCCCCTTCTCTTTCTAATATGTCGTAATTCTACCCTTAGCTGACCATGTGGCAGCCAGTATACAATTGATGAAAAATGTATAATATGCAGGAAGGGTGAACTTAGCTTAGTGAACAAGGTGAAGCTCTGCTGACTTCCATCACCCAATAACATGCAAGAAAAAATTATAATTATGTTTTATTATTTTTGTTGCACATGATTGGGTATTCTTTGCAAAGTGAAATTTCACCACATTCACTAAGCTAAGGGAAACGTTCCCTGCAAAGTGCAAATTCCCTTGCAAAGTGAACAGCCTATTTGAGTTTGAGTAAATCAACTCCACAGAGTCTGTTCTGCCATAAAATCCTACTTGCCAGCAATTTTTACAATTATACTTTAACTATAGTTCCACATTAAGTACTGCTCTGGGAGCATACAGCAGGTATACAAAGTAGAACTATGATTGGGATATCCTGGTTTTTGGAA